>NW_024725659.1:0-28742 GCF_018991925.1 Homarus americanus | reverse complement strand
TGCTATATTTCACACAAAGCCTGTTCAACGAGCTTATGGCGCCGTGAACCTCGATGGGGACCACCCATGCCGCTTAGGTGATCAGAGCAACGTTTTACCAAATGCGGCTTCGAAACACGAGGATCCATATATATTTCATTAGCCCAATAAAGCACGCGGACTTCTTCATATAATCAACACCTCACCCCACCAGGATTCGAACCCACGATCTTCTAATTATGACCGGGGAACGCTGCCTCTGGCTCACCAGGAGACTAAAAGCATTCCTAGACTCTCCTATATTTCACACAAAGCCTGTTCAACGAGCTTATGGCGCCGTGAACCTCTAATGGGGACCACCCGTGCCGCTTAGGTAATCAGAGCAACGTTTTACCAAATGCGGCTTCGAAACCCGAGGATCCATATATTTTTCATTAGCCCTATAAAGCACGCAGACTTCTACATATAATCAACACCTCACCCCACCAGCATTTGAACCCACGATCTTATAATTGTGACCGGGGAATGCTACCTCTGGGCCACCAGGACAATAAAAGCAGTCCTAGACTCTGCTATGTTTCACACAAAGCCTGTTCAACGAGCTTATGGCTCCGTGAACCTCTAATGGGGACCACCCGTGCCGCTTAGGTGATCAGAGCAACGTTTTACCAAATGTGGCTTCGAAACCCGAGGATCCTTATATATTTCATTAGACCATTAAAGCACGCGGACTTCTACATGTAATCAACACCTCACCCCACCAGGATTTGAACCAACGATCTTATAATTGTGACCGGGGAACGCTACCGCTGGGCCACCAGGACAGTAAAAGCAGTCCTAGACTCTGCTATATTTCACACAAAGCCTGTTCAATGAGCTTATGGCCCCGTGAACCTCTAATGGGGACCACCCATGCCGTTTAGGTGATTAGAGCAACGTTTTACCAAATGCGGCTTCGAAACACGAGGATCCATATATATTTCATTAGCCCAATAAAGCACGCTCACTTCTTCATATAATCAACAACACACCCCACCAGGATTCGAACCCAAGATCTTCTAATTGTGACCGGGGAACGCTACCTCTGGGCCACCAGGACACTAAGAGCAGTCCTAGACTCTGCTATATTACACACAAAGCCTGTTCAACGAGCTTATGGCGCCATGAACCTCTAATGGGGACCACCCGAGCCGCTTAGGTGATCAGACCAACGTTTTACTAAATGCGGCTACGAAACAAGAAGGATCCATATATATTTCATTAGCCCAATAAAGTACGCGGACTTCTACATATAATCAACACCTCACCCCACCAGGGTTCAAACCCACGATCTTATAATTGTGACCGGGGTATGCTACCTCTGGGCCACCAGGACAAGAAAAGCAGTCCTAGACTCTACTATATTTCACACAAAGCCTGTTCAACGACCTTATGGCGCCATGAACCTCTAATGGGGACCACCAGTGCCACTTAGGTGATCAGAGCAACGTTTTACCAAATCCGGTTTCGAAACACGAGGATCTATATATATTTCATTAGCCCAATAAAGCACGTGGACTTTTACATATAATCAACACCTCACCCTACCAGGATTTGAAACCACGATCTTATAATTGTGACCAGAAAACGCTACCTCTGGGCCACTAGGACAATAAAAGCAGTCCTAGACTCTGCTATATTTCACACAAAGCCTGTTCAACGAGCTTATGGCGCCGTGAACCTCTAATGGGGCCCACCCGTGCCACTTAGGTGATCATCATTGTGACCGGGGTATGCTACCTCTGGGCCACAAGGACAATAAAAGCAGTCCAAGACTCTACTATATTTCACACAAAGACTGTTGAACGACCTTATGGCGCCATGAACCTCTAATGGAGACCACCCGTGCCGCTTAGGTGATCAGAGCAACCTTTTACCAAATCCGGCTTGGAAACACGAGGATCCATATATATTTCATTAGCCCAATAAATCACTCGGACTTCTACATATAATCAACACCTCACCCTACCAGGATTCAAACCCACGATCTTATAATTGTGACCGGGGTATGCTACCTCTGGGCCACAAGGACAATAAAAGCAGTCCTAGACTCTACTATATTTCACACAAAGACTGTTGAACGACCTTATGGCGCCATGAACCTCTAATGGGGACCACCCGTGCCGCTTAAGTGATCAGGGCAACGTTTTACCAAATCTGGCTTCGAAACACGAGGATCCATATATATTTCATTAACCCAATAAAGCACGCGGACTTCTACATATAATCAACACCTCAACCCACTAGGATTTGAACCAACAATCTTATAATTGTGACCGAGGGATGCTACCTCTGGGCCACCAGGACAATAAAAGCAGTCCTAGACTCTGCTATATTTCACACAAAACCTGTTCAACGAGCTTATGGCGCCGTGAACCTCTGATGGGGACCACCCAGCCGCTTAGGTGATCAGAGCAACGTTTTACCAAATGCAGCTTCGAAACACGAGGATCCATATATATTTCATTAGCCCAATAAAGCACGCGTACTTCTACATATAAACAACACCTCACCCCACCAGGATTTGAACCCACGATCTTATAATTGTGACCAGGGAACGCTACCTCTGGGCCACCAGGAAAATAAAAGCAGTCCTAAACTCTGCTATATTTCACATTAATCCTGTTCAACGAGCTTATGGCGCCGTGAACCTCTAATGGGGACAACCCATGCCGCTTAGGTGATCAGAGCAACGTTTTACCACCTGCGGCTTCAAAACACGAGGATCCATATATATTTCATTAGCCCAATAAAGCACGCGGACTTCTACATATAATCAATACCTCACCCCACCAGGATTCGAACCCACGATCTTCTAATTGTTACCGGGGAACGCTACCTCTGGGCCACCAGGACAATAAAAGCAGTCCTAGACTCTGCTATATTTCACACAAAGCCTGGTCAGCTTGAGCTTATGGCGCTGTGAACACTCTAATGAGACCATCGTTAACAGCAGGTGATCAGAGCAACGTTTTACCAAATCCGGCTTCGGAAACACGAGGATCCATATATATTTCATTAGCCCATTTAAACGCAGCGGACTTACCATATAATCAACACCTCATCACAGGATTCCGAACCCGATCTTACTCCTCGTGTTGCCGAGAACGCTACCTGGGCCACCAGGACACTATAAGCAGTCCTAGAGTCACCGGTATATTTCACACAAAGCCTGTTCAACGAGCTTATGGCACCGTGAACCACTATAGGTGACCACCCGTGCCGCTTAGGTGATCAGGACAACGTTTTACCAAATCCGGCTTGGAAACACGAGGATCCATATATATTTCATTAGCCCAATAAGGCACGCGGAATTCTACATATAATCAACACCTCACCCCACCAGGATTTGAACCCACGATCTTATAATTGTGACCGGGGAAAGCTACCTCTGGGCCTCCAGGACAATAAAATCAGTCCTAGACACTGCTATATTTCACACAAAGCCTGTTCAACGAGCTTATGGCGCCGTGAACCTCTCATTGGGATCACCCGTGCCGCTTAGGTGATCAGAGCAACGTTTTACCAAATGCGGCTTGCAAATACGAGGATCCATATATATTTCATTAGCCCAATAAAGCACGCGGACTTCTTCATATAATCAACACCTCACCTCACCAGGATTCGAACCCACGATCTTCTAATTGTGACCGGGGAACGCTACCTCTGGGCCACCAGGACACTAAAAGCAGTCCTAGACTCTGCTATATTTCACACAAAGCCTGTTCATTGAGCTTATGGCACCGTGAATCTCTAATGGGGACCACCCGTGCCGCTTAGGTGATCAGAGCAACGTTTTACCAAATGCAGCTTCGAAACACGAGGATCCATATATATTTCATTAGCCCAATAAAGCACGCGTACTTCTACATATAAACAACACCTCACCCCACCAGGATTTGAACCCACGATCTTATAATTGTGACCGGGGAACGCTACCTCTGGGCCACCAGGAAAATAAAAGCAGTCCTAAACTCTGCTATATTTCACATTAAGCCTGTTCAACGAGCTTATGGCGCCGTGAACCTCTAATGGGGACAACCCATGCCGCTTAGGTGATCAGAGCAACGTTTTACCACCTGCGGCTTCAAAACACGAGGATCCATATATATTTCATTAGCCCAATAAAGCACGCGGACTTCTACATATAATCAATACCTCACCCCACCAGGATTCGAACCCACGATCTTCTAATTGTGACCGGGGAACGCTACCTCTGGGCCACCAGGACAATAAAAGCAGTCCTAGACTCTGCTATATTTCACACAAAGCCTGGTCAACGAGCTTATGGCGCTGTGAACCTCTAATGGGGACCATCCGTGCTGCTTAGGTGATCAGAGCAACGTTTTACCAAATCCGGCTTCGAAACACGAGGATCCATATATATTTCATTAGCCCAATTAAGCACGCGGACTTCTACATATAATCAACACCTCATCCCACCAGGATTCGAACCCACGATCTTATAAATGTTACCGAGGAACGCTACCTATGGGCCACCAGGACACTATAAGCAGTCCTAGAGTCTGTTATATTTCACACAAAGCCTGTTCAACGAGCTTATGGCACCGTGAACCACTATAGGTGACCACCCGTGCCGCTTAGGTGATCAGGACAACGTTTTACCAAATCCGGCTTGGAAACACGAGGATCCATATATATTTCATTAGCCCAATAAGGCACGCGGAATTTTACATATAATCAACACCTCACCCCACCAGGATTTGAACCCACGATCTTATAATTGTGACCGGGGAAAGCTACCTCTGGGCCACCAGGACAATAAAAGCAGTCCTAGACTCTGCTATATTTCACACAAAGCATGTTTAACGAGCTAATGGCGCCGTGAACCTCTAATGGGGACCACCCGTGCCGCTTAGATGATCAGAGCAACGTTTTACCAAATGCGGCTTCGAAACACGAGGATCCATATATGTTTCATTAGCCCAATAAGGCACGCGGACTTCAACATATAATCAACACCTCACCCCACCAGGATTTGAACCCACGAACTTGTAATTGCGATTGGGGAACGCTACCTGTGGGCCACCAGGACAATAAAAGCAGTCCTAGACCCTGCTATATTTCACACAAAGCCTGTTTAACGAGCTTATGGCGCCGTGAACCTCTAATGGGGACCACCCATGCCGCTTAGGTGATCAGAGCAACGTTTTACCAAATGCGGCTTCGAAACACGAGGATCCATATATATTTCATTAGCCCAATAAAGCACGAGGACTTCTACATATAATCAACACCTCACCTAACCAGGATTCAAACCAATGATCTTATAATTGTGACCTGGGTATGCTACCTCTGGGCCATCAGGACAATAAAAGCAGTTCTAGACTCTACTATATTTCACACAAAGCCTGTTCAACGAGCTTATGGCGCCGTGAACCTCTCATGGGGACCACCTGTGCCGCTTAGGTGATCAGAGCAACGTTTTACCAAATGCGGCTTCGAAACACGAGGATCCATATATATTTCATTAGCCCAATAAAGCACGCGGACTTCTACATATAATCAACGCCTCACCCCACCAGGATTTGAACCCACGATCTTATAATTGTGACCGGGGAACGCTACCTCTGGGCCATCAGGATAATAAAAGCAGTCCTAGACTCTGCTATATTTCACACAAAGCCTGTTCAACGAGCTTATGGCGCCGTGAACCTTTCATGGGCACCACCCGTGCCGCTTATTGATCAGAGCAACGTTTTACCAAATGCGGCTTCGAAACACGAGGATCCATATATATTTCATTAGCCCAATAAAGCACGCGGACTTCTACATATAATCAATACCTCACCCCACCAGGATTCGAACCCACGATCTTCTAATTGTGACCGGGGAACGCTACTTCTGGGCCACCAGGACAATAAAAGCAGTCCTAGACTCTGCTATATTTCACACAAAGCCTCGTCAACGAGCTTATGGCGCTGTGAACCTCTAATGGGGACCATCCGTGCTGCTTAGGTGATCAGAGCAACGTTTTACCAAATCCGGCTTCGAAACACGAGGATCCATATATATTTCATTAGCCCAATTAAGCACGCGGACTTCTACATATAATCAACACCTCATCCCACCAGGATTCGAACCCACGATCTTATAAATGTTACCGAGGAACGCTACCTATGGGCCACCAGGACACTATAAGCAGTCCTAGAGTCTGTTATATTTCACACAAAGCCTGTTCAACGAGCTTATGGCACCGTGAACCACTATAGGTGACCACCCGTGCCGCTTAGGTGATCAGGACAACGTTTTACCAAATCCGGCTTGGAAACACGAGGATCCATATATATTTCATTAGCCCAATAAGGCACGCGGAATTTTACATATAATCAACACCTCACCCCACCAGGATTTGAACTCACGATCTTATAATTGTGACCGGGGAAAGCTACCTCTGGGCCACCAGGACAATAAAAGCAGTCCTAGACTCTGCTATATTTCACACAAAGCATGTTTAACGAGCTAATGGCGCCGTGAACCTCTAATGGGGACCACCCGTGCCGCTTAGATGATCAGAGCAACGTTTTACCAAATGCGGCTTCGAAACACGAGGATCCATATATGTTTCATTAGCCCAATAAGGCACGCGGACTTCAACATATAATCAACACCTCACCCCACCAGGATTTGAACCCACGAACTTGTAATTGCGACTGGGGAACGCTACCTGTGGGCCACCAGGACAATAAAAGCAGTCCTAGACCCTGCTATATTTCACACAAAGCCTGTTTAACGAGCTTATGGCGCCGTGAACCTCTAATGGGGACCACCCATGCCGCTTAGGTGATCAGAGCAACGTTTTACCAAATGCGGCTTCGAAAAACGAGGATCCATATATATTTCATTAGCCCAATAAAGCACGAGGACTTCTACATATAATCAACACCTCACCTAACCAGGATTCAAACCAATGATCTTATAATTGTGACCTGGGTATGCTACCTCTGGGCCATCAGGACAATAAAAGCAGTTCTAGACTCTACTATATTTCACACAAAGCCTGTTCAACGAGCTTATGGCGCCGTGAACCTCTCATGAGGACCACCTGTGCCGCTTAGGTGATCAGAGCAACGTTTTACCAAATGCGGCTTCGAAACACGAGGATCCATATATATTTCATTAGCCCAATAAAGCACGCGGACTTCTACATATAATCAACATCTCACCCCACCAGGATTTAAACCCACGATCTTATAATAGTGACCGGGGAACGCTACCTCTGGGCCTCCAGGATAATAAAAGCAGTCCTAGACTCTGCTATATTTCACACAAAGCCTGTTCAACGAGCTTATGGCGCCGTGAACCTCAAATGGGGACCACCCGTGCCGCTTAGGTGATCAGAGCAACGTTTTACCAAATGCGGCCTCAAAACACGAGGATCCATATATATTTCATTAGCCCAATAAAGCACGCAGACTTCTATATATAATCAACACCTCACCCCACCAGGATTTGAACCCACGATCTTCTAATTGTGACCGGGGAACGCTACCTCTGGGCCACCAGGACAATAAAAGCAGTCCTAGACTCTGCTATATTTCACACAAAGCCTGTTCAATGAGCTTATGGCACCGTGAATCTCTAATGGGGACAACCCATGCCGCTTAGGTGATCAGAGCAACGTTTTACCACATGCGGCCCCAAAACACAGGGATCCATATATATTTCATTGGCCAATAAAGCACGCGGGACTACATATAATCAATGCCTCACCTGGGATTAAGACCCACGATCTTCATAGCTGCGACGTGGGCACTACTAGACACCAAGTTTTGCCTCGCTTGATCTAGACTCTGCTTCTATATTTCCACTAAGAAAAGCCCATTCAACAAGCATGGCACCCGTATTGAACCACTACTCAGAGTAAGCCACCCGTGCATGGGTGATCAGAGCAACGTTTTACCAAATCCGGCTTGGAAACAGGTGGATCCATATATATATCATTAGCCCAATAAAGCACGCGGAATTCTACATATAATCAACGCCTCACCCCACCAGGATTTGAAGCCACGATCTTATAATTGTGACCTGGGTATGCTACCTCTGGGCCACCAGGACAATAAAAGCAGTCCTAGACTCTACTATATATCAAACAAAGCCTGTTCAACGACCTTATGGCGCCATGAAACTCTAATAGGGACCACCAGTGCCGCCTAGCTGATCAGAGCAACGTTTTACCAAATCCGGCTTGGAAACACGAGGATCCATATATATTTCATTAGCCCAATAAAGCACGCGGACTTCTACATATAATCAACGCCTCACCCCACCAGGATTTGAACCCACGATCTTATAATTGTGACCTGGGAACGCTACCTCTGGGCCACCAGGACAATAAAAGCAGTCCTAGACTCTCCTATATTTCACACAAAGCCTGTTCAACGAGCTTATAGCGCCATGAACCTCTAATAGGGACCACCAGTGCCGCCTAGCTGATCAGAGCAACGTTTTACCAAATCCGGCTTCGAAACACGAGGACCCATATATATTTCATTAACCCAATAAAGCACGCAGACTTCTACATATAATCAACACCTCAATCCACCAGGATTCGAACCCACGATCTTATAATTGTGACCGAGGAACGCTACCTATGGGCCACCAGGACAATAAAAGCAGTCCTAGACTCTGCTATATTTCACACAAAGCCTGTTCAACGAGCTTATGACGCTGTGAACCCCTAATGGGGACCATCCGTGCCGCTTAGGTGATCAGAGCAACGTTTTACCAAATCCGGCTTCGAAACATGAGGATCCATATATATTTCATTAGCGCAATAAAGCAAGCGGACTTCTACATATAATCAACACCTCACCCCACCAGGATTCGAACCCACGATCTTATAATTGTGACCGAGGAACGCTACCTATGGGCCACCAGGACACTATAAGAAGTCCTAGACTCCGTTATATTTCACACAAAGCCTGTTCAAAGAGCTTATGGCACCGTGAACCACTATAGGGGACCACCCGTGCCGCTTAGGTGATCAGAGCAACGTTTTACCAAATCCGGCTTGGAAACACGAGGATCCATATATATTTCATTAGCCCAATTAAGAACGCGGACTTCTACATATAATCAACGCCTCACCCCACCAGGATTTGAACCCACGATCTTATAATTGTGACCGGGGAACGCTACCTCTGGGCCACCAGGATAATAAAAGCAGTCCTAGACTCTGCTATATTTCACACAAAGCCTGCTCAACGAGCTTATGGCGCCGTGAACCTCTAATGGGGACAACCCATGCCGCTTAGGTGATCAGAGCAACGTTTTACCACATGCGGCTTCAAAACACGAGGATCCATATATATTTCATTAGCCCAATAAAGCACGCGGACTTCTACATATAATCAATACCTCACCCCACCAGGATTCGAACCCACGATCTTCTAATTGTGACCGGAGAACGCTACCTCTGGGCCACCAGGACAATAAAAGCAGTCCTAGACTCTGCTATATTTCACACAAAGCCTGTTCAACGAGCCTTTGGCGCTGTGAACCTCTAATGATGACCATCCGTGCCGCTTAGGTGATCAGAGCAACGTTTTACCAAATCCGGATTCGAAACACGAGGATCCATATATATTTCATTAGCTCAATTAAGCACGCGGACTTCTACAGATAATCAAAACCTCATTCCACCAGGATTCGAACCCACGATCTTATAACTGTGACCGAGGAACGCTACCTATGGGCCACCAGGACACTATAAGCAGTCTAGAGTCTGTTATATTTAACACAAAGCCTGTTCAACGAGCTTATGGCACCGTGAACCACTATAGGTGACCACCCGTGCCGCTTAGGTGATCAGGACAACGTTTTACCAAATCCGGCTTGGAAACACGAGGATCCATATATATTTCATTAGCCCAATAAAGCACGCGGAATTCTACATATAATCAAGAACCTCACCCCACCAGGATTTGAACCCACGATCTTATAATTGTGACCGAGGAAAGCTACCTCTGGGCCACCAGGACAATAAAAGCAGTCCTAGACTCTGCTATATTTCACACAAAGCCTGTTTAACGAGCTTATGGCGCCGTGAACCTCTAATGGGGAACACCCATGCCGCTTAGGTGATCAGAGCAACGTTTTACCAAATGCGGCTTCGAAACACGAGGATCCATATATATTTCATTAGCCCAATAAAGCACGAGGACTTCTACATATAATCAACACCTCACCCCACCAGGATTTGAACCCACGATCTTATAATTTTGACCGGGGAACGCTAACTCTGGGCCACCAGGACAATAAAAGCACTCCTAGACTCTGCTATATTTCACACAAAGCCTGTTCAACGAGATTATGGAGCTGTGAACCACTATAGGGAACCACCCGTGTCGCTTAGGTGATCAGAGCAATGTTTTACCCAATCCGGCCTTGAAACACGAGGATCCATATATATTTCATTCCCAATAAAGCATGCGGACTTCTACATATAATCAACACCTCAGCCCACCAGGATTCAAACCCATGATCTTATAATTGTGACCGGGGTATGCTACCTCTGGGCCACCAGGACAATAAAAGCAGTCCTAGACTCTACTATATATCAAACAAAGCCTATTCAACGACCTTATGTCGCCATGAACCTCTAATAGGGACCACCCGTGCCGCTTAGCTGATCAGAGCAACGTTTTACCAAATCCGGATTGGAAACACGAGGATCCATATATATTTCATTAGCCCAATAAAGCACGCGGACTTCTACATATAATCAACGCCTCACCCCACCAGGATTTTGAAGCCACGATCTTATAATTGTGACCGGGGAACGCTACCTCTGGGCCACCAGGACAATAAAAGCAGTCCTAGACTCTCCTATATTTCACACAAAGCCTGTTCAACGAGCTTATAGCGCCGTGAACCTCTAATGGGGACCATCCGTGCCGCTTAGGTGATCAGAGCAACGTTTTACCAAATCTGGCTTGGAAACACGTGGATCCATATATATTTCATTAGCCCA
Source organism: Homarus americanus (assembly GCF_018991925.1). NCBI lineage: Eukaryota > Metazoa > Arthropoda > Malacostraca > Decapoda > Nephropidae > Homarus > Homarus americanus. The sequence goes on along the minus strand of NW_024725659.1, from coordinate 17,728 downwards.
ATAAAGCACGCGGACTTCTACATATAATCAACGCCTCACCCCACCAGGATTTGAACCCATGATCTTATAATTGTGACCGGGGAACGCTACCTCTGGGCCACCAGGATAATAAAAGCAGTCCTAGACTCTGCTATATTTCACACAACGCCTGTTCAACGAGCTTATGGCGCCGTGAACCTCTCATGGGGACCACCCGTGCCGCTTAGGTGATAAGAGCAACGTTTTACCAAATCCGGCTTGGAAACACGAGGATCCATATATATTTCATTAGCCCAATAAAGCACGCGGACTTCTACATATAATCAACGCCTCACCCCACCAGGATTTGAACCCATGATCTTATAATTGTGACCGGGGAACGCTACCTCTGGGCCACCAGGATAATAAAAGCAGTCCTAGACTCTGCTATATTTCACACAAAGCCTGTTCAACGAGCTTATGGCGCCGTGAACCTCTCATGGGGACCACCCGTGCCGCTTAGGTGAACAGAGCAACGTTTTACCAAATGCAGCTTCGAAACACGAGGATCCATATATATTTCATTAGCCCAATTAAGCACGCGTACTTCTACATATAAACAACACCTCACCCCACCAGGAATTGAACCCACGATCTTATAATTGTGACCGGGGAACGCTACCTCTGGGCCACCAGGACATTAAAAGCAGTCCTAAACTCTGCTATATTTCACATTAAGCCTGTTCAACGAGCTTATGGCGCCGTGAACCTCTAATGGGGACAACCCATGCCGCTTAGGTGATCAGAGCAACGTTTTACCACATGCGGCATCAAAACACGAGGATCCATATATATTTCATTAGCCCAATTAAGCACGCGGACTTCTACAGATAATCAACACCTCATCCCACCAGGATTCGAACCCACGATCTTATAACTGTGACCGAGGAACGCTACCTATGGGCCACCAGGACACTATAAGCAGTCCTAGAGTCTGTTATATTTCACACAAAGCCTGTTCAACGAGCTTATGGCACCGTGAACCACTATAGGTGACCACACGTGCCGCTTAGGTGATCAGGACAACGTTTTACCAAAACCGGCTTGGAAACACGAGGATCCATATATATTTCATTAGCCCAATAAAGCACGCGGAATTCTACATATAATCAAGAACCTCACCCCACCAGGATTTGAACCCACGATCTTATAATTGTGACCGGGGAAAGCTACCTCTGGGCCACCAGGACAATAAAATCAGTCCTAGACTCTGCTATATTTCACACAAATCCTGTTTAACGAGCTAATGGCGCAGTGAGCCTCTAATGGGGACCACCCGTGCCGCTTAGATGATCAGAGCAACGTTTTACCAAATGCGGCTTCGAAACACGAGGATCCATATATATTTCATTAGCCCAATAAAGCACGCGGACTTCTACATATAATGAACGCCTCACCCCACCAGGATTTGAAGCCACGATCTTATAATTTTGACCTGGGAACGCTACGTCTGGGCCACCAGGACAATAAAATCAGTCCTAGACACTGCTATATTTCACACAAAGCCTGTTCTACGAGCTTATGGCGCCGTGAACCTCTCATTGGGATCACCCGTGCCGCTTAGGTGATCAGAGCAACGTTTTACCAAATGCGGCTTGCAAATACGAGGATCCATATATATTTCATTAGCCCAATAAAGCACGCGGACTTCTTCATATAATCAACACCTCACCTCACCAGGATTCGAACCCACGATCTTCTAATTGTGACCGGGGAACGCTACCTCTGGGCCACCAGGACACTAAAAGCAGTCCTAGACTCTGCTATATTTCACACAAAGCCTGTTCATTGAGCTTATGGCACCGTGAATCTCTAATGGGGACCACCCGTGCCGCTTAGGTGATCAGAGCAACGTTTTACAAAATGCAGCTTCGAAACACGAGGATCCATATATATTTCATTAGCCCAATAAAGCACGCGTACTTCTACATATAAACAACACCTCACCCCACCAGGATTTGAACCCACGATCTTATAATTGTGACCGGGGAACGCTACCTCTGGGCCACCAGGAAAATAAAAGCAGTCCTAAACTCTGCTATATTTCACATTAAGCCTATTCAACGAGCTTATGGCGCCGTGAACCTCTAATGGGGACATCCCATGCCGCTTAGGTGATCAGAGCAACGTTTTACCACCTGCGGCTTCAAAACACGAGGATCCATATATATTTCATTAGCCCAATAAAGCACGCGGACTTCTACATATAATCAATACCTCACCCCACCAGGATTCGAACCCACGATCTTCTAATTGTGACCGGGGAACGCTACCTCTGGGCCACCAGGACAATAAAAGCAGTCCTAGACTCTGCTATATTTCACACAAAGCCTGGTCAACGAGCTTATGGCGCTGTGAACCTCTAATGGGGACCATCCGTGCTGCTTAGGTGATCAGAGCAACGTTTTACCAAATCCGGCTTCGAAACACGAGGATCCATATATATTTCATTAGCCCAATTAAGCACCCGGACTTCTACATATAATCAACACCTCATCCCACCAGGATTCGAACCCACGATCTTATAAATGTTACCGAGGAACGCTACCTATGGGCCACCAGGACACTATAAGCAGTCCTAGAGTCTGTTATATTTCACACAAAGCCTGTTCAACGAGCTTATGGCACCGTGAACCACTATAGGTGACCACCCGTGCCGCTTAGGTGATCAGGACAACGTTTTACCAAATCCGGCTTGGAAACACGAGGATCCATATATATTTCATTAGCCCAATAAGGCACGCGGAATTCTACATATAATCAACACCTCACCCCACCAGGATTTGAACCCACGATCTTATAATTGTGACCGGGGAAAGCTACCTCTGGGCCACCAGGACAATAAAAGCAGTCCTAGACTCTGCTATATTTCACACAAAGCATGTTTAACGAGCTAATGGCGCCGTGAACCTCTAATGGGGACCACCCGTGCCGCTTAGATGATCAGAGCAACGTTTTACCAAATGCGGCTTCGAAACACGAGGATCCATATATGTTTCATTAGCCCAATAAGGCACGCGGACTTCAACATATAATCAACACCTCACCCCACCAGGATTTGAACCCACGAACTTGTAATTGCGATTGGGGAACGCTACCTGTGGGCCACCAGGACAATAAATGCAGTCCTAGACCCTGCTATATTTCACACAAAGCCTGTTTAACGAGCTTATGGCGCCGTGAACCTCTAATGGGGACCACCCATGCCGCTTAGGTGATCAGAGCAACGTTTTACCAAATGCGGCTTCGAAACACGAGGATCCATATATATTTCATTAGCCCAATAAAGCACGAGGACTTCTACATATAATCAACACCTCACCTAACCAGGATTCAAACCAATGATCTTATAATTGTGACCTGGGTATGCTACCTCTGGGCCATCAGGACAATAAAAGCAGTTCTAGACTCTACTATATTTCACACAAAGCCTGTTCAACGAGCTTATGGCGCCGTGAACCTCTCATGGGGACCACCTGTGCCGCTTAAGTGATCAGAGCAACGTTTTACCAAATGCGGCTTCGAAACACGAGGATCCATATATATTTCATTAGCCCAATAAAGCACGCGGACTTCTACATATAATCAACGCCTCACCCCACCAGGATTTGAACCCACGATCTTATAATTGTGACCGGGGAACGCTACCTCTGGGCCATCAGGATAATAAAAGCAGTCCTAGACTCTGCTATATTTCACACAAAGCCTGTTCAACGAGCTTATGGCGCCGTGAACCTTTCATGGGCACCACCCGTGCCGCTTATTGATCAGAGCAACGTTTTACCAAATGCGGCTTCGAAACACGAGGATCCATATATATTTCATTAGCCCAATAAAGCACGCGGACTTCTACATATAATCAACATCTCACCCCACCAGGATTTAAACCCACGATCTTATAATTGTGACCGGGGAACGCTACCTCTGGGCCACCAGGATAATAAAAGCAGTCCTAGACTCTGCTATATTTCACACAAAGCCTGTTCAACGAGCTTATGGCGCCGTGAACCTCAAATGGGGACCACCCGTGCCGCTTAGGTGATCAGAGCAACGTTTTACCAAATGCGGCTTCAAAACACGAGGATCCATATATATTTCATTAGCCCAATAAAGCACGCAGACTTCTATATATAATCAACACCTCACCCCACCAGGATTTGAACCCACGATCTTCTAATTGTGACCGGGGAACGCTACCTCTGGGCCACCAGGACAATAAAAGCAGTCCTAGACTCTGCTATATTTCACACAAAGCCTGTTCAATGAGCTTATGGCACCGTGAATCTCTAATGGGGACAACCCATGCCGCTTAGGTGATCAGAGCAACGTTTTACCACATGCGGCTTCAAAACACGAGGATCCATATATATTTCATTAGCCCAATAAAGCACGCGCACTTCTACATATAATCAATACCTCACCCCACCAGGATTCAAACCCACGATCTTATAACTGTGACCGTGGAACGCTACCTATGGGCCACCAGGACACTATAAGCAGTCCTAGACTCTGCTATATTTCACACAAAGCCTGTTCAACGAGCTTATGGCACCGTGAACCACTATAGGTGACCACCCGTGCCGCTTAGGTGATCAGGACAACGTTTTACCAAATCCGGCTTGGAAACAGGTGGATCCATATATATATCATTAGCCCAATAAAGCACGCGGAATTCTACATATAATCAACGCCTCACCCCACCAGGATTTGAAGCCACGATCTTATAATTGTGACCTGGGTATGCTACCTCTGGGCCACCAGGACAATAAAAGCAGTCCTAGACTCTACTATATATCAAACAAAGCCTGTTCAACGACCTTATGGCGCCATGAACCTCTAATAGGGACCACCAGTGCCGCCTAGCTGATCAGAGCAACGTTTTACCAAATCCGGCTTGGAAACACGAGGATCCATATATATTTCATTAGCCCAATAAAGCACGCGGACTTCTACATATAATCAACGCCTCACCCCACCAGGATTTGAAGCCACGATCTTATAATTGTGACCTGGGAACGCTACCTCTGGGCCACCAGGACAATAAAAGCAGTCCTAGACTCTCCTATATTTCACACAAAGCCTGTTCAACGAGCTTATAGCGCCATGAACCTCTAATAGGGACCACCAGTGCCGCCTAGCTGATCAGAGCAACGTTTTACCAAATCCGGCTTCGAAACACGAGGACCCATATATATTTCATTAACCCAATAAAGCACGCAGACTTCTACATATAATCAACACCTCACTCCACTAGGATTCGAACCCACGATCTTATAATTGTGACCGAGGAACGCTACCTATGGGCTACGAGGACAATAAAGCAGTCCTAGACTCTGCTATATTTCACACAAAGTCTGTTCAACGAGCTTATGACGCTGTGAACCTCTAATGAGGACCATCCGTGCCGCTTAGGTGATCAGAGCAACGTTTTACCAAATGCGGCTTCGAAACATGAGGATCCATATATATTTCATTAGCCCAATAAAGCACGCGGACTTCTACATATAATCAACACCTCACCCCACCAGGATTCGAACCCACGATCTTATAATTGTGACCGAGGAACGCTACCTATGGGCCACCAGGACACTATAAGAAGTCCTAGACTCTGTTATATTTCACACAAAGCCTGTTCAAAGAGCTTATGGCACCGTGAACCACTATAGGGGACCACCCGTGCCGCTTAGGTGATCAGAGCAACGTTTTACCAAATCCGGCTTGGAAACACGAGGATCCATATATATTTCATTAGCCCAATTAAGAACGCGGACTTCTACATATAATCAACGCCTCACCCCACCAGGATTTGAACCCACGATCTTATAATTGTGACCGGGGAACGCTACCTCTGGGCCACCAGGATAATAAAAGCAGTCCTAGACTCTGCTATATTTCACACAAAGCCTGCTCAACGAGCTTATGGCGCCGTGAACCTCTAATGGGGACAACCCATGCCGCTTAGGTGATCAGAGCAACGTTTTACCACATGCGGCTTCAAAACACGAGGATCCATATATATTTCATTAGCCCAATAAAGCACGCGGACTTCTACATATAATCAATACCTCACCCCACCAGGATTCGAACCCACGATCTTCTAATTGTGACCGTAGAACGCTACCTCTGGGCCACCAGGACAATAAAAGCAGTCCTAGACTCTGCTATATTTCACACAAAGCCTGTTCAACGAGCCTTTGGCGCTGTGAACCTCTAATGATGACCATCCGTGCCGCTTAGGTGATCAGAGCAACGTTTTACCAAATCCGGCTTCGAAACACGAGGATCCATATATATTTCATTAGATCAATTAAGCACGCGGACTTCTACAGATAATCAAAACCTCATTCCACCAGGATTCGAACCCACGATCTTATAACTGTGACCGAGGAACGCTACCTATGGGCCACCAGGACACTATAAGCAGTCCTAGAGTCTGTTATATTTAACACAAAGCCTGTTCAACGAGCTTATGGCATCGTGAACCACTATAGGTGACCACCCGTGCCGCTTAGGTGATCAGGACAACGTTTTACCAAATCCGGCTTGGAAACACGAGGATCCATATATATTTCATTAGCCCAATAAAGCACGAGGAATTCTACATATAATCAAGAACCTCACCCCACCAGGATTTGAACCCACGATCTTAAAATTGTGACCGAGGAAAGCTACCTCTGGGCCACCAGGACAATAAAAGCAGTCCTAGACTCTGCTATATTTCACACAAAGCCTGTTTAACGAGCTTAAGGCGCCGTGAACCTCTAATGGGGAACACCCATGCCGCTTAGGGGATCAGAGCAACGTTTTACCAAATGCGGCTTCGAAACACGAGGATCCATATATATTTCATTAGCCCAATAAAGCACGAGGACTTCTACATATAATCAACACCTCACCCCACCAGGATTTGAACCCACGATCTTATAATTTTGACCGGGGAACGCTAACTCTGGGCCACCAGGACAATAAAAGCACTCCTAGACTCTGCAATATTTCACACAAAGCCTGTTCAACGAGATTATGGAGCTGTGAACCACTATAGGGAACCACCCGTGTCGCTTAGGTGATCAGAGCAATGTTTTACCCAATCCGGCCTTGAAACACGAGGATCCATATATATTTCATTCCCAATAAAGCATGCGGACTTCTACATATAATCAACACCTCAGCCCACCAGGATTCAAACCCATGATCTTATAATTGTGACCGGGGAACGCTACCTCTGGGCCACCAGGATAATAAAAGCAGTCCTAGACTCTACTATATATCAAACAAAGCCTATTCAACGACCTTATGTCGCCATGAACCTCTAATAGGGACCACCCGTGCCGCTTAGCTGATCAGAGCAACGTTTTACCAAATCCGGCTTGGAAACACGAGGATCCATATATATTTCATTAGCCCAATAAAGCACGCGGACTTCTACATATAATCAACGCCTCACCCCACCAGGATTTTGAAGCCACGATCTTATAATTGTGACCGGGGAACGCTACCTCTGGGCCACCAGGACAATAAAAGCAGTCCTAGACTCTCCTATATTTCACACAAAGCCTGTTCAACGAGCTTATAGCGCCGTGAACCTCTAATGGGGACCATCCGTGCCGCTTAGGTGATCAAAGCAACGTTTTACCAAATCCGGCTTGGAAACACGAGGATCCATATATATTTCATTAGCCCAATAAAGCACGCGGACTTCTACATATAATCAACGCCTCACCCCACCAGGATTTGAACCCATGATCTTATAATTGTGACCGGGGAATGCTACCTCTGGGCCACCAGGATAATAAACGCAGTCCTAGACTCTGCTATATTTCACACAAAGCCTGTTCAACCAGCTTATGGCGCCGTGAACCTCTCATGGGGACCACCCGTGCCGCTTAGGTGAACAGAGCAACGTTTTACCAAATGCAGCTTCGAAACACGAGGATCCATATATATTTCATTAGCCCAATTAAGCACGCGTACTTCTACATATAAACAACACCTCACCCCACCAGGAATTGAACCCACGATCTTATAATTGTGACCGGGGAACGCTACCTCTGGGCCACCAGGACATTAAAAGCAGTCCTAAACTCTGCTATATTTCACATTAAGCCTGTTCAACGAGCTTATGGCGCCGTGAACCTCTAATGGGGACAACCCATGCCGCTTAGGTGATCAGAGCAACGTTTTACCACATGCGGCATCAAAACACGAGGATCCATATATATTTCATTAGCCCAATTAAGCACGCGGACTTCTACAGATAATCAACACCTCATCCCACCAGGATTCGAACCCACGATCTTATAACTGTGACCGAGGAACGCTACCTATGGGCCACCAGGACACTATAAGCAGTCCTAGAGTCTGTTATATTTCACACAAAGCCTGTTCAACGAGCTTATGGCACCGTGAACCACTATAGGTGACCACACGTGCCGCTTAGGTGATCAGGACAACGTTTTACCAAAACCGGCTTGGAAACACGAGGATCCATATATATTTCATTAGCCCAATAAAGCACGCGGAATTCTACATATAATCAAGAACCTCACCCCACCAGGATTTGAACCCACGATCTTATAATTGTGACCGGGGAAAGCTACCTCTGGGCCACCAGGACAATAAAATCAGTCCTAGACTCTGCTATATTTCACACAAATCCTGTTTAACGAGCTAATGGCGCAGTGAGCCTCTAATGGGGACCACCCGTGCCACTTAGATGATCGGAGCAACGTTTTACCAAATGCGGCTTCGAAACACGAGGATCCATATATATTTCTTAAGCCCAATAAAGCACGAGGACTTCTACATATAATCAACACCTCACCCCACCAGGATTTGAACCCACGATCTTATAATTGTGACCGGGGAACGCTAACTCTGGGCCACCAGGACAATAAAAGCACTCCTAGACTCTGCTATATTTCACACAAAACCTGTTCAACGAGATTATGGAGCTGTGAACCACTATAGGGAACCACCCGTGTCGCTTAGGTGATCAGAGTAATGTTTTACCAAATCCGGCCTGGAAACACGAGGATCCATATATATTTCATTCCCAATAAAGCACGCGGACTTCTACTTATAATCAACACCTCACCCCACCAGGATTCAATCCCATGATCTTATAATTGTGACCGGGGTATGCTATGTCTGGGCCACCAGGACAATAAAAGCAGTCCTAGACACTACTATATATCAAACAAAGCCTGTTCAACGACCTTATGGCGCCATGAACCTCTAATAGGGACCACCCGTGCCGCTTAGCTGACCAGAGCAACGTTTTACCAAATCGGGCTTGGAAACACGAGGATCCATATTATTTCATTAGCCCCAATAAAGCACGCGGACTTCTACATATAATCAACGCCTCACCCCACCAGGATTTGAAGCCACGATCTTACAATTGTGACCGGGGAACGCTACCTCTGGGCCACCAGGACAATAAAAGCAGTCCTAGACTCTCCTATATTTCACACAAAGCCTGTTCAACGAGCTTATAGCGCCGTGAACCTCTAATGGGGACCATCCGTGCCGCTTAGGTGATCAGAGCAACGTTTTACCAAATCTGGCTTCGAAACACGAGGACCCATATATATTTCATTAACCCAATAAAGCACGCAGACTTCTACATATAATCAACACCTCACTCCACCAGGATTCGAACCCACGATCTTATAATTGTGACCGAGGAACGCTACCTATGGGCCACCAGGACAATAAAAGCAGTCCTAGACTCTGCTATATTTCACACAAAGCCTGTTCAACGAGCTTATGATGCTGTGAACCTCTAATGAGGACCATCCGTGCCGCTTAGGTGATCAGAGCAACGTTTTACCAAATCCGGCGTCGAAACATGAGGATCCATATATATTTCTTTAGCCCAATATAGCACGTGGACTTCTACATATAGTCAACACCTCACCCCACCAGGATTCGAACCCACCATCTTATAATTGTGACCGAGGAACGCTACCTATGGCCACCAGGACACTATAAGAAGTCCTAGACTCTGTTATATTTCACACAAAGCCTGTTCAAAGAGCTTATGGCACCGTGAACCACTATAGGGGCCACCCGTGCCGCTTAGGTGATCAGAGCAACGTTTTACCAAATCCGGCTTGGAAACACGAGGATCCATATATATTTCATTAGCCCAATTAAGCACGCGTACTTCTACATATAAACAACACCTCACCCCACCAGGATTTGAACCCACGATCTTATAATTGTGACCGGGGAACACTACCTATGGGCCACCAGGATAATAAAAGCAGTCCTAGACTCTGCTATATTTCACACAAAGCCTGTTCAACGAGCTTATGGCGCCGTGAACCGCTCATGGGGACCACCCGTGCCGCTTAGGTGAACAGAGCAACGTTTTACCAAATGCAGCTTCGAAACACGAGGATCCATATATATTTCATTAGCCCAATTAAGCACGCGTACTTCTACCTATAAACAACACCTCACCCCACCAGGATTTGAACCCACGATCTTATAATTGTGACCGGGGAACGCTACCTCTGGGCCACCAGGAAAATAAAAGCAGTCCTAAACTCTGCTATATTTCGTAAGCCTGTTCAACGAGCTTATGGCGCCGTGAACCTCTAATGGGGACAACCCATGCCGCTTAGGTGATCAGAGCAACGTTTTACCACATGAGGCTTCAAAACACGAGGATCCATATATATTTCATTAGCCCAATAAAGCAAGCGGACTTCTACATATAATCAATACCTCACCCCACCAGGATTCGAACCCACGATCTTCTAATTGTGACCAGGGAACGCTACCTCTGGGCCACCAGGACAATAAAAGCAGTCCTAGACTCTGCTATATTTCACACAAAGCCTGTTCAACGAGCCTTTGGCGCTGTGAACCTCTAATGGGGACCATCCGTGCCACTTAGGTGATCAGAGCAACGTTTTACCAAATCCGGCTTCGAAACACGAGGATCCATATATATTTCATTAGCCCAATTAAGCACGCGGACTTCTACAGATAATCAACACCTCATCCCACCAGGATTCGAACCCACGATCTTATAACTGTGATCGAGGAACGCTACCTATGGGCCACCAGGACACTATAAGCAGTCCTAGAGTCTGTTATATTTCACACAAAGCCTGTTCAACGAGCTTATGGCACCGTGAACCACTATAGGTGACCACCCGTGTCGCTTAGGTGATCAGGACAACGTTTTACCAAATCCGGCTTGGAAACACGAGGATCCATATATATTTCATTAGCTCAATAAAGCACGCGGAATTCTACATATAATCAAGAACCTCACCCCACCAGGATTTGAACCCACGATCTTATAATTGTGACCGGGAAAGCTACCTCTGGGCCACCAGGACAATAAAAGCAGTCCTAGACTCAGCTATATTTCACACAAAGCCTGTTTAACGAGCTTATGGCGCCGTGAACCTCTAATGGGGACCACCCATGCCGCTTAGGTGATCAGAGCAACGTTTTACCAAATGCGGCTTCGAAACACGAGGATCCATATATATTTCATTAGCCCAATAAAGCACGAGGACTTCAACATATTATCAACACCTCACCCCACCAGGATTTGAACCCACGAACTTATAATTGTGACTGGGGAACGCTACCTGTGGGCCACCAGGACAATAAAAGCAGTACTAGACTCTGATATATTTCACACAAAGCCTGTTCAACGACCTTATGGCGCTGTGAACCACTATAGGGAACCACCCGTGTCGCTTAGGTGATCAGAGCAATGTTTTACCAAATCCGGCCTGGAAACACGAGGATCTATATATGTTTCATTAGCCCAATGGCTTGAGGACTTCTACATATAATCAGCACCTCACCCACAGGATTTGAACACGATCTTATAATTGTGACGGGCAGCTAACTCTAGACTACCAGGACAATAAAACCTCCTATCTCTGCTATATTTCACAGAATCTGTTCAACGAGATTATGGGCTGTGAACCACTATGAGACCACCCGTGTAAGCCCAGGTGATCAGAGTAATGTTTACAAATCCTGCCTGGAAACGAGGATCCATATATTTCATTCCCCCAATAAGCCATAGCGGACTTCTACATACCATTAACCTCACCCACAGGATTCAAACCCATGATCTTATAATTGTGACCGGGTGTGCTACCTCCTGGGCCACCAGGACAATAAAGCAGTCCTAGACTCTACTATATATCAAACAAAGCCTGTTCAACGACCTTATGGCGCCATGAACCTCTAATAGGGACCACCCTTGCCGCTTAGCTGATCAGAGCAACGTTTTACCAAATCCGGCTTGGAAACATGAGGATCCATATATATTTCATTAGCCCAATAATGCACGCCGACTTCTACATATAATCAACGCCTCACCCCACCAGAATTTGAAGCCACGATCTTATAATTGTGACCGGGGAACGCTACCTCTGGGCCACCAGGACAATAAAAGCAGTCCTAGACTCTCCTATATTTCACACAAAGCCTGTTCAATGAGCTTATAGCGCGGTGAACCTCTAATGGGGACCATCCCCTGCCGCTTAGGTGATCAGAGCAACGTTTTACCAAATCCGGCGACGAAACACGAGGACCCATATATATTTCATTAACCCAATAAAGCACGCAGACTTCTACATATAATCAACACCTCACTCCACCAGGATTCGAACCCACGATCTTATAATTGTGACCGAGGAACGCTACCTATGGGCCACCAGGACAATAAAAGCAGTCCTAGACTCTGCTATATTTCACACAAAGCCTTTTCAACGAGCTTATGGCGCCGTGAACCTCTAATGGGGACAACCCATGCCGCTTAGGTGATCAGAGCAACGTTTTACCAAATCCGGCTTAGAAACACGAGGATCCATATATATTTCATTAGCCCAATAAAACACGCGGACTTCTACATATAATCAACACCTCACCCCACCAGGATTCGAACCCACGATCTTATAATTGTGACCGAGGAACGCTACCTATGGGCCACCAGGACAATAAAAGCAGTCCTAGACTCTGCTATATTTCACACAAAGCCTGTTCAACGAGCCTTTGGCGCTGTGAACCTCTAATGGGGACCATCCGTACCGCTTAGGTGATCAGAGCAACGTTTTACCAAATCCGGCTTGGAAACACGAGGATCCATATATATTTCATTAGACCAATAAAGCACGCGGACTTCAACATATAATCAACGCCTCACACCACCAGGATTTGAACCCACGATCTTATAATTGTGACCGAGGAACGCTACCTATTGGCCACCAGGACACTATAAGCAGTCCTAGAGTCTGTTATATTTCACACAAAGCCTGTTCAACGAGCTTATGGCACCGTGAACCACTATAGGTGACCACCCGTGACGCTTAGGTGATCAGGACAACGTTTTACCAAATCCGGCTCGGAAACACGAGGATCCATATATATTTCATTAGCCCAATAAAGCACGCGGAACTCTACATATAATCAAGAACCTCACCCCACCAGGATTTGAACCCACGATCTTATAATTGTGACCGGGGAAAGCTACCTCTGGGCCACCAGGACAATAAAAGCAGTCCTAGACTCTGCTATATTTCACACAAAGCCTGTTTAACGAGCTAATGGCGCCGTGAACCTCTAATGGGGACCACCCGTGCCGCTTAGATGATCAGAGCAACGTTTTACTAAATGCGGCTTCGAAACACGAGGATCCATATATGTTTCATTAGCCTAATAAAGCACGCGGACTTCAACATATAATCAACACCTCACCCCACCAGGATTTGAACCCACGAACTTATAATTGTGACTGGGGAACGCTACCTGTGGTCCACCAGGACAATAAAAGCAGTCCTAGACTCTGCTATATTTCACACAAAGCCTGTTTAACGAGCTTATGGCGCCGTGAACCTCTAATGGGGACCACCCATGCCGCTTAGGTGATCAAAGCAACGTTTTACCAAATGCGGGTGCGAAACACGAGGATTCATATATATTTCCTTAGCCCAATAAAGCACGAGGACTTCTACATATAATCAACACCTCTCCCCACCAGGATTTGAACCCACGATCTTATAATTGTGACCGGGAAACGCTAACTCTGGGCCACCAGGACAATAAAAGCACTCCTAGACTCTGCTATATTTCACACAAAGCCTGTTCAACGAGATTATGGAGCTGTGAACCACTATAGGGAACCACGCGTGTCGCTTAGGTGATCAGAGCAATGTTTTACCAAATCCGGCCTGGAAACACGAGGATCCATATATATTTCATTCCCAATAAAGCACGCGGACTTCTACATATAATCAAAACCTCACCCCACCAGGATTCAAACCCATGATCTTATAATTGTGACCGGGGTATGCTACCTCTGGGCCACCAGGACAATAAAAGCAGTCCTAGACTCTACTATATATCAAACAAAGCCTGTTCAACGACCGTATGGCGCCATGAACCTCTAATAGGGACCACCCGTGCCGCTTAGCTGATCAGAGCAACGTTTTACCAAATCCGGCTTGGAAACACGAGGATCCATATATATTTCATTAGCCCAATAAAGCACGCGGACTTCTACATATAATCAACGCCTCACCCCACCAGGAATTTGAAGCCACGATCTTATAATTGTGACCGGGGAACGCTACCTCTGGGCCACCAGGACAATAAAAGCAGTCCTAGACTCTCCTATATTTCACACAAAGTCTGTTCAACGAGCTTATAGCGCCGTGAACCTCTAATGGAGACGATCCGTGCCGCTTAGGTGATCAGAGCAACGTTTTACCAAATCCGGCTTCGAAACACGAGGACCCATATAAATTTTATTAACCCAATAAAGCACGCAGACTTCTACATATAATCAACACCTCACTCCACTAGGATTCGAACCCACGATCTTATAATTGTGACCGAGGAACGCTACCTATGGGCTACGAGGACAATAAAGCAGTCCTAGACTCTGCTATATTTCACACAAAGTCTGTTCAACGAGCTTATGACGCTGTGAACCTCTAATGAGGACCATCCGTGCCGATTAGGTGATCAGAGCAACGATTTACCAAATCCGGCTTCGAAACATGAGGATCCATATATATTTCATTAGCCCAATAAAGCATGCGGACTTCTACATATAATCAGCACCTCACCCCACCAGGATTCGAACCCACGATCTTATAATTGTGACCGAGGAACGCTACCTATGGGCCACCAGGACACTATAAGAAGTCCTAGACTCTGTTGTATTTCACACAAAGCCTGTTCAAAGAGCTTATGGCACCGTGAACCACTATAGGGGACCACCCGTGCAACAGGTGATCAGAGCAACGTTTTACCAAATCAGCATTGAGGATCCTTATATATTTCATTAGCCCAATAAAAGCCTTGGCGGACTACATATAATCAACGCCTCACCCACCAGGTTTGAACCCATGATCTTATAATTGTGACGAGAACGCTACCTCTGGGCCACCAGGATAATAAAAGCAGTCCTAGACTCTGCTATATTTCACACAAAGCCTGTTCAACGAGCTTATGGCGCCGTGAACCTCTCATGGGGACCACCCGTGCCGCTTAGGTGAACAGAGCAACGTTTTACCAAATGCAGCTTCGAAACACGAGGATCCATATATATTTCATTAGCCCAATTAAGCCCGCGTACTTCTACATATAAACAACACCTCACCCCACCAGGATTTGAACCCACGATCTTATAGTTGTGACCGGGGAACGCTACCTCTGGGCCACCAGGAAAATATAAGCAGTCCTAAACTCTGCTATATTTCACATTAAGCCTGTTCAACGAGCTTATGGCGCCGTGAACCTCTAATGGGGACCATCCGTGCCGCTTAGGTGATCAGAGCAACGTTTTACCAAATCCGGCTTCGAAACACGAGGACCCATATATACCATTGGCCAATTAAGCGGACTTCTACAGACCGTCAACACCTCATCCACAGGATTCAGACCCAAGATCTTACTGCTTTGTGACGGGAACGCTACTATGGAGCCTGGGACACTATAAGCAGTCCTAGAGTCTGTTATATTTCACACAAAGCCTGTTCAACGAGCTTATGGCACCGTGAACCACTATAGGTGACCACCCGTGCCGCTTAGGTGATCAGGACAACGTTTTACCAAATCCAGCTTGGAAACACGAGGATCCATATATATTTCATTAGCCCAATAAAGCACGCGGAATTCTACATATAATCAAGAACCTCACCCCACCAGGATTTGAACCCACGATCTTATAATTGTGACCGGGGACAGCTACCTCTGGGCCACCAGGACAATAAAAGCAGTCCTAGACTCTGCTATATTTCACACAAAGCCTTCTTAACGAGCTAATGGCGCCGTGAACCTCTAATGGGGACCACCCGTGCCGCTTAGGTGATCAGAGCAACGTTTTACCAAATCCGGCTTCGAAACATGAGGATCCATATATATTTCATTAGCCCAATAAAGCACGCGGACTTCTACATATAATCAACACCTCACCCCATCAGGATTCGAACCCACGATCTTATAATTGTGACCGAGGAACGCTACCTATGGGCCACCAGGACACTATAAGAAGTCCTAGACTCTGTTATATTTCACACAAAGCCTGTTCAAAGAGCTTATGGCACCGTGAACCACTATAGGGGACCACCCGTGCCGCTTAGGTGATCAGAGCAACGTTTTACCAAATCCGGCTTGGAAACACGAAGATCCATATATATTTCATTAGCCCAATTAAGCAGGCGGACTTCTACATATAATCAACGCCTCACCCCACCAGGATTTGAACCCACGATCTTATAATTGTGACCGGGGAACGCTACCTCTGGGCCACCAGGAAAATAAAAGCAGTCCTAAACTCTGCTATATTTCACATTAAGCCTGTTCAACGAGCTTATGGCGCCGTGAACCTCTAATGGGGAAAACCCATGCCGCTTAGGTGATCAGAGCAACGTTTTACCAAATCCGGCTTCGAAACACGAGGATCCATATATATTTCATTAGCCCAATTAAGCACGCGGACTTCTACAGATAATCAAAACCTCATCCCACCAGTATTCGAACCCACGATCCTATAACTGTGACCGAGGAACGCTACCTATGGACCACCAGGACACTATAAGCAGTCCTAGAGTCTGTTATATTTCACACAAAGCCTGTTCAACGAGCTTATGGCACCGTGAACCACTATAGGTGACCACCCGTGCTGCTTAGGTGATCAGGACAACGTGTTACCAAATCCGGCTTGGAAACACGAGGATCCATATATATTTCATTTGCCCAATAAAGCACGCGGAACTCTACATATAATCAAGAACCTCACCCCACCAGGATTTGAACCCACGATCTTATAATTGTGACCGGGGAAAGCTACCTCTGGGCCACCGGGACAATAAAAGCAGTCCTAGACTCTGCTATATTTCACACAAAGCCTGTTTAACGATCTAATGGCGCCGTGAACCTCTAATGGGGACCACCCGTGCCGCTTAGATGATCAGAGCAACGTTTTACTAAATGCGGCTTCGAAACACGAGGATCCATATATGTTTCATTAGCCTAATAAAGCACGCGGACTTCAACATATAATCAACACCTCACCCCACCAGGATTTGAACCCACGATCTTATAATTGTGACTGGGGAACGCTACCTGTTGTCCACCAGGACAATAAAAGCAATCCTATACTCTGCTATATTTCACACAAAGCCTGTTTAACGAGCTTATGGCGCCGTAAACCTCTAAT
>NW_024725658.1:0-7449 GCF_018991925.1 Homarus americanus | reverse complement strand
ATATATATATATATAGATATATATATAGATATATATATATATATATATATATATATATATATATATATATATATATATATATATATATATATATATATATATATATATATATATATATATATATATATATATATAGTTTTACCCCGCCTAACGCGTTTTCGCATATACGCGGTGCCTTGCCAAAGCTGAACTTTCACTTAACGCGGGTTTTTTCCACATACGCGGTGAGTGTCCGGCTCGGATGCTATTTTTAGATTTTGCCCACGCGCCACCCGCCCGCCCGCCTGCCTGCCTGCCTCTCCCTCCTCCTCCCTCCGCTTGGGCAAGCGGCGCGGTAAGGTTGCGCAGTGTGTGTCTTTGTTGCGTTATCACTGACGTCATATGACGTCTCGGACTGTGATTGGCCATGCAGCCCTACCCCCCTCTGCTGCTAGCTGTAATTGGCTTAAAGTATTATGACGTGACTACCCCGGGGAGGGAGGGAGGGAGGAGAGACGACGCTTGACCTAGCCGCGGCAGTTTCATCCCTCAAGGCCACGCCGGGTTAACGCGCATCCATTGTTCCGTAAAATGGCTTCCGCCGGACCACCACCCCCAGAGAGAAACCTTTCCTTACCGCAACCCACCACAGCCAGCCCAAGCCAGTGATAGTGATAGTGAAGTTGATTTTGAGGGATTTGTCAGGGAAGCCATGACAACTGTAAGTGACAGTGATATTGATTCACCTAGTAATGGTGATTCACCTAGTAATGGTGATTCACCTGAGGGGCAGTAATCTGCCCTCTGCCTCGGAACCAGCCTCCATCCCCGTATGCCGACCCATCTCTTCTACTACCGTAAGTGTTCCTCAAAAATTTTCGTTTTTTAACCTATTCTTTATTTTTCCTATGTTAACCTTTATCTTTCCTAACCTAACCTCTTCTATATTACTTGTTTTTCATGCCACCATAAAGTTAAGATAGAATTTTTACTACAACATAGTTATTTGTCGTCAAAAAGTGGAGTTTGGGGGTCGGGCTGTGTATATATATATATATATATATATATATATATATATATATATATATATATATATATATATATATATATATATATATATACACACACACAGTGGGGTATGATATAACGAACGGATCCTACTACGAATATTCCTATAACGAACGGTTTTACCTATAAAATTGAGAATGCTATAACGAACGCAACTCCTACAACGAACGCGGATGAATACGGGACTATTTCGCCTGGTGCATGAATATTGTTGTGCCGCGACCCACAACAAGAGCGTCAGGCGCCATCTTTGTCTCATTGTGTAGCCAGTGCACCACTGTTATTGTTGAAATTTCGTCTTTTGATGTGGAAATTCGCGTTATTTGTATAACTATTTTGTTATACAAGTATACAATTGTAACAATGAGTCGTCCAAAGCGAGTGAGAAAGCTAATAACCCTTGAAACTAAGAAAGAAATTGTAAAGAAACGTGAGAATGGAAGAAGCATTGCGAAACTTAGTATGAATATGGGATGGCTAAATCGACTATATGTACGATTTTGAAGAATAAAGAGGAGTTAAAAACTGTGCAAGTGGCTAAGGGAATCTTTAGACTTAGCAAAGCAAAGTGTAATGTGATTGAAGAGATGGAAAATTTACTCTTAGTGTGGATAAAGGAGAAAGAAATGGCAAGTGGTAACATTAGTGAAGCTATAATTTGTGAGAAGGCTAAACAATTGTTTGAGGACCTTAAAGCCAAGACTCCCAGTGGAAGTGATAGTGATGTGCCAGTGTTTAGGGGTACCTGCATGCTGAATAACACTAAGGTAAGATAAAGTACCATATTTTTTACATTTTCCACAGAATTTTTTTAGTGTTAAGCGGTTGTATTTGGGGGCCTGGAACGGATTAATCCTATAATGAACGAATGCTATAACGAACGAGGTTCTGGAACCAATTACGTTCGTTATAGCATACCCCACTGTGTGTGTGTATATATATATATATATATATATATATATATATATATATATATATATATATATATATATATATATATATATATATATATATATATATATATATATATATATATATATATATATCTTAACCTGGATTTATGAACATATTGCAACATGTTTATTTTGTTATCTTTTATTTGTGTGTGGGGATGGATCAATGGATACAGATACTTCTTAGAGGAGGTGAATAATAAGAGAGATCTAATGTCATTATGTCATTCAAGTAAAAATACATTCTAAACAACTCTGATTCTTTCAGAAAATTCCCAAACTTCCCTGAATCAAGAAAACTGACCTGCATCAAGGTCTCTTGTCGCTCAGTGTGTAATCTAAGTGTCTCACGGATTTCTGCCAGTGCTGAAGAACATGATTCTAGCATGTGAAATGTTTGGACTTCCATTTGAGAAGGATCCAAGTTATCAACTGTGGAGGATTTTGGTGTTCCTTGCTGAGTTGTAAGTTCTCCTCTCACAGCTATCCCTGTTGAATCTGAGCCCATGTCATCATCTTCTACAGCACCCCACCATCTATCTCTGGCACGTTGAGCTGCACGTCGACCTCTGTTAAATACAAGTGTAGATTTTGAGGTAATTAGGTAACATAATGTTAGATGTACCTGTATATCAACAGATGCAGAAATGGAGAATTGATCCTGAAAACACTCTTTAAACCCTTTCACTCTGTGGATGCCAGTAAGGTGAAATCTGTTAATCCCTTTGAATGCAATGATACCACTCCCTTCTCTGTCATAGGCTTCTAAGAGAGAACAAGCTGCTTTAGTTCCTCCAAAAAAGTGAAAGATTGTCTAGAGCAGTGATTAAATCTAACTAAGTACCTCCTCCTTATTCCTTCTAGCGAGGGGGAGCAACCTCAACATGAACCCCTAATTTGAGATTGGCTGTGGAAGAGAAGGAAGGAATGGGGATCAATTTGATAAATATTAACAAAACAACACTTGAAGGTGCCAGGAACTCAGCTAAAAGAGCTCATGGGACCCCTAGTAAGTAACCCCCCATTACAATGGGCAACATAGCAGAGAGAGTTAAACTAGAACAGGAGTACGGTATCGTATTGTATAGATAAAGGTTCCATACCTTCCCCTTTTCCGAGGTGGCTCACCATCGACAGCTTCAATCTTGCATTTACCATCTCCTACAGTGGATGACTGGGCTGACACCATAACAGTATTTACAGAGGTCACTGATAAGGGATCAGAGGCCTCTGACAAAGGATCTTGTTCAGGAACAATAGGAGTGGTTAGAGGGCTGGGTAAACTGTCGTGAGGTGCATCAAGATCTCTGTGGTCTAAACTTGAGTGTGGTATTTTTTCAATCTTTTCTTTTCTCATGAGAGGAACTACTTGATCAAGTATTTGAAAGTATGGCCAGTCTGCATTTGCTGTAGAACAGCCACCTTTAATGTCCTGTGGTGGGAAATGGGATATGCACTGCTTTATACAAATTTGTGAAAGGCAATTTATGACTAAAATTATCAATTTCCAACAGAGCTGATTACTTCATTGTAATTCTTGCTTTTGACTTACAATTCATCCATGAATAATATTTAAAAACATATGGCATTACTGAAAATTATTTTCAGTGTTAATATTTTTATTTGTTAATGTTACTACAATACAGTATAATGGTGCTGAACAAGTGTACCAAACCATGAAATGACTGGCATCTTTTCATCCTTTTAGCCACCTATTACAAGAAATAATTACAGTACATGTAAATATAACTTAAAACAAAAAAGTCCATCAATAACTTCACACATTTTGTCCTGTCAAGTTAATACTGATTAAATACTTTTTAGGAAAATGATCTACAGTACATGCTTTACCCTACACTCATTTTACACACAGACACAATAGCATATGTTCACATAGCATAACATCTAAAAAATACTCATATGGTAGCTACTTCACAAAGGTTACGGTAATGACAGATGATCCTTTTTTCCCCAACAACTCTAGTTTAATAAGCTACAGTTTGGAGATCTCTAGACACACCCGACAATAAGTAAGTCTCTCCCCTTTAACTTAATTTTACACCGCTTTTATTCTTTAAAAATATCATCCCCTGTACCCTCACCTGGCTGGCTCTAAGGTCTTACTTAGCATAGATATCCACACCCCTCTTGCAAGTTGTTTGAGAGAGGTTCATAAATGAGTTATATCGATCTATATTGAACTCACATTCCCCTGTTCTTGCACAACAGTTCTACAACACCTTCTCTCTCTTGTCAAAAAACGTGTCAGTATTAGTGTACTGGACATGACTTTCAAGCAGGAATTTGTTCTTGGTAATGTCTCTGATCTTGGTAATGACTCCGGCCTCCTTACATTCTCAGCAGCTACAGCATTTGCTAAATACATTGTATTTTGTGGGGTGTGGTCAAAGATGACATTGTTTACATGCACTCACCTCCTCCTGGGTGGAAGGTGTCTCGCTGTCCCCTGCTTCTGTGTTGGCGCTCTTGCTCCCACTACCATTCCCTTGTACATAACCCATGTATGTCCATCCCCGTTTCTCATAGAATCCTCCCTCCTCTGCTTCAAGTACCATAGGCGTTTTTTGTGCTGTTCCCTCTGCATTACCGTGCAATCTGGGTGTATGAATATATTCCTAAATACTTCACTCCTTGCTAATTTCTTTGCCTGCCGAATAACTTCCCATTTCTTATCCTCACTCACTAGTGTGATCCTTAAGGGAAGAGACTTGTCCTCCTGCTTTTGTCCCAGCGTCCTCACATCCTGAGGGGGGCTGACATTTTAAGAGCCTCTGTACAAATACTCTCAAACTGCAACTTATCATGTGTTTTCCTACTCTCAACTTCCTCCGACTGGCTCTGAGGGACTACACACACTATTATGCTGTTCTTGAACTCAAAACATTTCCATTGTTCCTCCTCTCCCCTATCAGTAGGTCTACTAGTTGCCATTCAATACACTTCTGCAGAATCCCTAGCTGCTGAAGGATCTGTTCAGATTCTGCATTACTCTCCGTCAACTTCTGTGACCCTGCTAAAGCCTGAGCATAAAATTTCTTCACTACTCCTCCCTCCGTTCTGTCAGCTACTTCCTCAAGTCTTAGCGAGGATCTCTATTGTCTTCTTTAAGTTTTTCATTCCCTTATGATGATCTGCAATAGCCTCCTTTACTTTGGTTATGCAGTCAGGGCAGTACCAGCAACAGCCTTTTTGCTTTATCGCATTCTGCAACATCCTAAACGCTGATGCTGTCTTACCAACACAATCTTCTCCTAGACGTCATCCCTTTGCAGCAATTGCACGTCAGCAAGCTACTTGGTGACCCTGGGGTTTTGGTCTCTGGTTCCCCATGCCTTTTTCATGTCCTGTCATAAACTGTCTTCTTCCTTTTATGTACTTACACCTGTGGGACACGTAGTGCTTGACAGCAGTGGCCGTTGTCAATCCTGAGGGAATGGGGGTTGAGGGGAGATAGTGGGGGATGTCCAGACTCTGTAAGATTCTTCTTAGTCTTAACCCAATTTACGATGTGTTATACGTAATTCTACAGATGGTTTAATAGTAATAATACCTGTACTTATTTTTACTATGATAATTGCTTTTGTGCCTTTCTGTCAAGGGCCTTTTAAAGCCTCACAACACAGCAGTGCTCCCACCGTAGGTCTCGTGTCTGGTGTGTTGGGGGGAGGGGGGGATGCCACCTTCATAATCTTCCACTTTATTCTGCCAAAGAAATTTACTCTTCGCTGGGATGACTTCCTTTATAATCACACCTACTAATTGTAATCTAAATGAACTAAGATGTGTGAGTGATCATGCCCTTGTGGCAGACTAATATTATTTAGAAAATCATTTAACTGTCCTGCCATTCATGAACTTGCTGGCACCCTCGTCTGTCCAGTGCTGCTGTCCATGACAGTTTGACTTGTTTTCTGTTTGCTTTTTCCAGTTCTCCTCGATAAGTTGTTAGTATCTCTACATACTATCACTATGTGCACTGTATCTCACTATGAATGGTGAATTATATGGACAATCAGTCCTTTAGAAAGCACAGAAAAAATACTTTCTTTGGGGCAGCAATAATGCTGTTTGTGACAGTTCGGCTTGTTTAGTTTTTTTTTTTTTACTACTATGTTCTCTTTTCCAAATCTCATCAATGGATTTATCTATAAGTACTATCACTATATACACTGTATCTCACTGTGAATGGTGGATCATAAGCACAATTACAGTCCTTGAGAAAACACACATCCAAAAAAAAAACCTTCTTTGTTGCACCAATAATATATCTTGGTTACTTCCAGGCACTGGTGCCTGATTGCTTGCCCCCAATTTTTTTTCACTTCAATTTATTTTCAGCCTCCACCGTGGTCACTGTTGTCACTGTGGATGGTCAATCACAGCCATGAAACTCATTAAAAATTTTCTGAATAAATCTTGTCATATAATTTTGTCATTGTATACATCCCAGCCTATTTCTCTGGTCAGTAGAGAGTTTTTTCAATATAAAATCGTGAATAACTTTAATAATCCTACATCGATTTACACATTCACATCAGTTATACGATCTTGATGCTCTTATGTAATCACTGTTCAATTGCCACCGCTAACAATGAAGGCACGAGTGCCAACACGCTTTGTTGCATGACTTTTATTGTTTAATTACATGTAACAATGGCAACATGCCATTTCACAGACCACTTCATCACCAGTTTTTCCTCTTACTAGTAAGTCAAGCTATTGCTAAACCAAATTCTGACCTAACATTAAGTGAGAAATGTGAATTTTTTTTAATCACCAAACCGAACTAATGTTAAGTGAATTAATGCTAAACGAGGAATATCTGTAGAATGTAATACTACAGTGATATCTCCGTTAGCCAGAACAATTGGTGCAAAGCACTTCCGGAATGAGAGATTTCCTGGTAACGGAAAAATTTTCTCAGACATTCCAGAAATTGCCCATTACATCATCTCTCAAACCCGGAAAAATATCCCCCATCCCTGGAATTTTCCATCATTTTCCGGGTACCGGAAAATTTTCTCGGAATTTCCAGAAAATGCACCTGATTTTCATCTCTCAAACCCGGAAAAAACTCCCCCCATCCCGGAATTTTCCGGGTATCTGGAAAATTTTCTCAGAATTTTCCTGAAAATGTGCCCCTCGGAAAATCGTTCCCAAAGCCATAATTTTCTGGAGACTTCTGGCTTCAGGAACGATTTTCCGAAATAATTTAAATTTCGGGTATCGGAGAGTTCCGGGTTTGAGGGATTCCTGCTAATGGAGAGATTACTTACAGTACTGTAATGTCAAAATATCGTGAAAAGAGCATTTTGATTAAAATAGCTTATTCAAAGTGTTTGTATGTACCAAAAACAATCCTCATATGCCATTAATTTTTTCTTTTATCATATCAGCTGCCTAGCCATTTGGGTGGTTGGTATGATCT
>NW_024725657.1:0-11071 GCF_018991925.1 Homarus americanus | reverse complement strand
AAGATGACGGAGAATTATTAGACGTGACCTCAAGATGACGGACAAATATTTGTGGTGACCTTAAGATGAGGGAGAAATATTAGTGGTGGCCTTAAGATGAGGGAGAAATATTAGTGGTGGCCTTAAGATGAGGGAGAAATATTAGAGGTGACATGAAGATGACGGAGAAATATTAGAGGTGACCTTAAGGTGAGGGAGGAGAGATATTAGAGGTGACCTTAAGATGAGGGAGAAATATTAGAGGTAACCTTAAGATGAGGGAGAAATATTAGAGGTGACCTTATGATGAGGGAGAAATATTAGAGGTGACCTGAAGATGACGGAGAAATATTAGAGGTGACCTTAAGGTGAGGAAGGAGAGATATTTGAGGTGACCTTAAGATTAGGGAGAAATATTTGAGGTAACCTTAAGGTGAGGGAGAAATATTTGAGGTGACCTTAAGGTGAGGGAGACGAGATATTAGAGGTGACCTCAAGATGAGGGAGAAATATTAGATGACGGAGATATATTAGTGGTGACCTTAGGATGAGGGAGAAATATTAGAGGTGACCTTAAGATGACGGTGAAATATTAGAGGTGACCTTAAGGTGAGGGAGAGATATTAGAGGTGACCTTAAGATAAGGGAGAAATATTAGTGGGTTCCTTATGATGAGGGAGAAATATTAGAGGTAACCTTAAGATGAGGGAGAAATATTAGAGGTAACCTTAAGACGAGGAAGAAATATTAGAGGTGATCTTAAGATGACGGAGAAATATTAGTGGTGACCTTAAGGTGAGGGAGGAGAGATATTACAGGTGATCTTAAGATGAGGGAAAAATATTAGTGGTGACCTTAAGATGATGGAGAAATATTAGAGGTGACCAGAAGATGACGTAGAAATATTAGAGGTGACCTTAAGGTGAGGGAGGAGAGATATTAGAGGTGACCTTAAGATGAGGGAGAAATATTAGAGGTAACCTTAAGATGAGGGAGAAATATTAGAGGTGACCTTAAGATGAGGGAGAAATATTAGAGGTGCCCTGAAGATGACAGAGAAATATTAGAGGTGACCATAAGGTGAGGGAGGAGAGATATTACAGGTGACCTTAAGATTAGGGAGAAATATTAGAGGTAACCTTAAGGTGAGGGAGAAATATTTGAAGTAGCCTTAAGGTGAGGGAGGAGAGATATTAGAGGTGACCTGAAGATGACGGAGAAATATGAGACGTAACCTTAAATTGAGGGAGAAATATTAGAGGTGACCTTAAGGTGAGGGAGGAGAGATATTAGAGGT
This sequence comes from Homarus americanus, assembly GCF_018991925.1. Lineage (NCBI taxonomy): Eukaryota > Metazoa > Arthropoda > Malacostraca > Decapoda > Nephropidae > Homarus > Homarus americanus. The sequence goes on along the minus strand of NW_024725657.1, from coordinate 9,795 downwards.
GACCTTATGATGAGGGAAAAATATTAGTGGTGACCTTAAGATGAGGGAGAAATATTAGAGGTAAACTTAAGATGAGGGAGAAATATTATAGGTAACCTTAAGATGAGGGAGAAATATTAGAGGTAACGTTAAGATGAGGTAGAAATATTAGAGGTGACCTTAAGATGACGGAGAAATATTAGAGGTGAACTAAGGTGAGGGAGGAGAGATATTAGAGGTGACCTGAAGATGACGGATAAATATTAGAGGTAACGTTAAGATGGGAGAGAAATATTAGAGGTGACCTTAAGATGACGGAGAAATATTAGAAGTGACCTTAAGATGAGGGAGAAATATTAGAGGTGACCATAACATGAAGGAGAAATGTTAGAGGTGACCTTAAGATCAGGGAGAAATATTTGAGGTAACCTTAAGATGAGGGAGAAATATTAGAGGTGACGTGAGTATGACGGAGAAATATTAGAGGTGACCTTGAGATGAGGGAGAAATATTAGAGGTGACCATAACATGAAGGAGAAATATTAGAGGTGACCTTAAGATCAGGGAGAAATATTAGAGGTAACCTTAAGATCAGGGAGAAATATTAGAGGTGACCTTAACATGAAGGAGAAATATTTGAGGTGACCTTAAGATGAGGGAGAAATATTAGAGGTGACCTTAAGATGAGGGAGAAATATTAGAGGTGACCTTAAGATGAGGGAGAAATATTAGAGGTGATCTTAAGGTGAGGGAGGAATATTAGAGGTGACCTTAAGATGAGGGAGAAATATTAGAGGTGACCTGAAGATGAGGGAGAAATATTAAAGGTGACCTTAAGATGAGGGAGAAATATTAAGTTGACCTTAAGATGAGGGAGAATATTAGTGGTGACCTTAAGATGAGGGAGAAATACTAGAGCTGACCTTAAGATGATGGAGAAATATTAGAGGTGACCTTAAGGTGACGGAGAAATATTTGAGGTGACCTTAACATGAGAGAGAAATGTTAAAGGTGAACTTAACATTAGGAAGAAATATTAGAGGTAACCTTAAGGTGAGGGAGGAGAGTTATTAGAGGTGACCTTAAGATGACGGAGAAATATTAGAGGTGAACTTAAGATGACGGAGAAATATTAGAGGTGACCTTAAGATGAGGGAGTAATATTAGAGGTGACCTTAAGGTGAAGGAGGAGAGATATTATAGGTGACCTGAAGATGACGGAGAAATATTAGAGGTAACCTTAAGATGAGGGAGAATTATTAGAGGTGACCTCAAGATGACGGAGATATATTAGTGGTGAGCTTAAGATGAGGGAGAAATATTACAGGTGACCTTAAGATGAGGGAGAAATATTAGAGGTGATCTTAAGATGACGGAGAAATATTAGTGGTGACCTTAAGGTGAGGGAGGAGAAATATTAGAGGTTACCTTAAGATGAGGGAAAAATATTAGTGGTGGCCTTAAGATGAGGGAGAAATATTAGAGGTGACATGAAGATGACAGAGAAATATTAGAGGTGACCTTAAGGTGAGGGAGGAGAGATATTAGAGGTGACCTTAAGATGAGGGAGAAATATTAGAGGTAACCTTAAGATGAGGGTGAAATATTAGAGGTGACCTTAAGATGAGGGAGAAATATTAGAGGTGACCTGAAGATGACGGAGAAATATTAGAGGTGACCTTAAGGTGAGGAAGGAGAGATATTTGAGGTGACCTTAAGATTAGGGAGAAATATTAGAGGTAACCTTAAGGTGAGGGAGAAATATTTGAGGTGACCTTAAGGTGAGGGAGACGAGATATTAGAGGTGACCTCAAGATGAGGGAGAAATATTAGATGACGGAGATATATTAGTGGTGACCTTAGGATGAGGGAGAAATATTAGAGGTGACCTTAAGATGACGGTGAAATATTAGAGGTGGCCTTAAGGTGAGGGAGGAGAGATATTAGAGGTGACCTTAAGAAAAGGGAGAAATATTAGTGGTGACCTTATGATGAGGGAGAAATATTAGATGTAACCTTAAGATGAGGAAGAAATATTAGAGGTAACCTTAAGATGAGGTAGAAATATTAGAGGTGACCTTAAAATGACGGAGAAATATTAGTGGTGACCTTAAGGAGAGGGAGGAGAGATATTAGAGGTGACCTTAAGATGAGGGAAAAATAATAGTGGTGACCTTAAGATGAGGGAGAAATATTAGAGGTGACCTGAAGATGACGGAGAAATATTAGAGGTGACCTTAAGGTGAGGGAGAAGAGATATTAGAGGTGACCTTAAGATGAGGGAGAAATATTAGAGGTAACCTTAAGATGAGGGAGAAATATTAGAGGTGACCTTAAGATGAGGGAGAAATATTAGAGGTGACCTAAAGATGACGGAGAAATATTTGAGGTGACCTTAAGGTGAGGGAGGAGAGATATTAGAGGTGACCTTAAGATAAGGGAGAAACATTAGAGGTAACCTTAAGGTGAGGGAGAAATATTTGAGGTGACCTTAAGGTGAGGGAGGAGAGATATTAAAGGTGACCTCAAGATGAGGGAGAAATATTACAGGTAACCTTAAGGTGAGGGATAAATGTTAGAGGTGACCTGAAGATGACGGAGAAATATTAGAGGTGACCTTAAGATGAGGGAGAAATATTAGAGGTAACCTTAGGATGAGGGAGAAATATTAGAGGTGACCTTAAGGTGAGGGAGGAGAGATATTAGAGGTGACCTGAAGATGACGGAGAAATATTAGAGGTAACCTTTAGATGAGGGAGAAATATTAGAGGTGACCTCAAGATGACGGAGAAATATTTGTGGTGACCTTAAGATGAGGGAGAAATATTAGCGGTGGCCTTAAGATGAGGGAGAAATATTAGTGGTGGCCTTAAGATGAGGGAGAAATATTAGAGGTGACATGAAGATGACGGAGAAATATTAAAGGTGACCTTAAGGTGAGGGAGGAGAGAAATTAGAGGTGACCTTAAGATGAGGGAGAAATATTAGAGGTAACCTTAAGATGAGGGAGAAATATTAGAGGTGACCTTATGATGAGGGAGAAATATTAGAGGTGACCTGAAGATGACGGAGAAATATTAGAGGTGACCTTAAGGTGAGGAAGGAGAGATATTTGAGGTGACCTTAAGATTAGGGAGAAATATTTGAGGTAACCTTAAGGTGAGGGAGAAATATTTGAGGTGACCTTAAGGTGAGGGAGACGAGATATTAGAGGTGACCTCAAGATGAGGGAGAAATATTAGATGACGGAGATATATTAGTGGTGACCTTAGGATGAGGGAGAAATATTAGAGGTATCCTTAAGATGACGGTGAAATATTAGAGGTGACCTTAAGGTGAGGGAGAGATATTAGAGGTGACCTTAAGATAAGGGAGAAATATTAGTGGGTTCCTTATGATGAGGGAGAAATATTAGAGGTAACCTTAAGATGAGGGAGAAATATTAGAGGTAACCTTAAGACGAGGAAGAAATATTAGAGGTGATCTTAAGATGACGGAGAAATATTAGTGTGGACCTTAAGGTGAGGGAGGAGAGATATTAGAGGTGATCTTAAGATGAGGGAAAAATATTAGTGGTGGCCTTAAGATGAGGGAGAATTATTCGAGGTGACCAGAAGATGACGTAGAAATATTAGAGGTGACCTTAAGGTGAGGGAGGAGAGATATTAGAGGTGACCTTAAGATGAGGGAGAAATATTAGAGGTAACCTTAAGATAAGGGAGAAATATTAGAGGTGACCTTAAGATGAGGGAGAAATATTAGAGGTGCCCTGAAGATGACAGAGAAATATTAGAGGTAACGTTAAGATGGGAGAGAAATATTAGAGGTGACCTTAAGATGACGGAGAAATATTAGAAGTGACCTTAAGATGAGGGAGAAATATTAGAGGTGACCATAACATGAAGGAGAAATGTTAGAGGTGACCTTAAGATCAGGGAGAAATATTAGAGGTAACCTTAAGATGAAGGAGAAATATTAGAGGTGACGTGAGTATGATGGAGAAATATTAGAGGTGACCTTGAGATGGGGGAGAAATATTAGAGGTGACCATGACATGAAGGAGAAATATTAGAGGTGACCTTAAGATCAGGGAGAAATATTAGAGGTAACCTTAAGATCAGGGAGAAATATTAGAGGTGACCTTAACATGAAGGAGAAATATTTGAGGTGACCTTAAGATGAGGGAGAAATATTAGAGGTGACCTTAAGATGAGGGAGAAATATTAGAGGTGACCTTAAGATGAGGGAGAAATATTAGAGGTGATCTTAAGGTGAGGGAGGAATATTAGAGGTGACCTTAAGATGAGGGAGAAATATTAGAGGTGACCTGAAGATGAGGGAGAAATATTAAAGGTGACCTTAAGATGAGGGAGAAATATTAAGTTGACCTTAAGATGAGGGAGAATATTAGTGGTGACCTTAAGATGAGGGAGAAATACTAGAGGTGACCTTAAGATGATGGAGAAATATTAGAGGTGACCTTAAGGTGAGGGAGAACATAGAGCAGACCTGCACGGAGAAATATTTGGAGGTGACCTAACATAGGAAATGCTGGGGGAACCAATATTAGGGAAGAGATATTAGAGGTGACCTTAAGATGAGGGAGAAATATTAGAGGTAACCTTAAGATGAGGGAGAAATATTAGAGGTGACCTTAAGATGAGGGAGGAGAGATATTAGAGGTGACCTGAAGATGACGGAGAAATATGAGAGGTAACCTTAAGATGAGGGAGAAATATTAGAGGTGACCTTAAGGTGAGGGAGGAGAGATATTATAGGTGACCTGAAGATGACGGAGAAATATTAGAGGTAACCTTAAGATGAGGGAGAATTATGAGAGGTGACCTCAAGATGACGGAGATATATTAGTGGTGACCTTAAGATGAGGGAGAAATATTACAGGTGACCTTAAGATGAGGGAGAAATATTAGAGGTGATCTTAAGATGACGGAGAAATATTAGTGGGGACCTTAAGGTGAGGGAGGAGAAATATTAGAGGTGACCTTAAGATGAGGGAAAAATATTAGTGGTGGCCTTAAGATGAGGGACAAATATTAGAGGTGACATGAAGATGACGGAGAAATATTAGAGGTGACCTTAAGGTGAGGGAGGAGAGATATTAGAGGTGACCTTAAGATGAGGGAGAAATATTAGAGGTAACCTTAAGATGAGGGAGAAAAATTAGAGGTGACCTTATGATGAGGGAGAAATATTAGAGGTGACCTGAAGATGACAGAGAAATATTAGAGGTGACCTTAAGGTGAGGAAGGAGAGATATTTGAGGTGACCTTAAGATTAGGGAGAAATATTAGAGGTAACCTTAAGGTGAGGGAGAAATATTTGAGGTGACCTTAAGGTGAGGGAGATGAGATATTAGAGGTGACCTCAAGATGAGGGAGAAATATTAGATGACGGAGATATATTAGTGGTGACCTTAGGATGAGGGAGAAATATTAGAGGTGACCTTAAGATGACGGTGAAATATTAGAGGTGACCTTAAGGTGAGGGAGAGATATTAGAGGTGACCTTAAGATAAGGGAGAAATATTAGTGGTGACCTTATGATGAGGGAGAAATATTAGAGGTAACCTTAAGATGAGGGAGAAATATTAGAGGTAACCTTAAGACGAGGAAGAAATATTAGAGGTGATCTTAAGATGACGGAGAAATATTAGTGGTGACCTTAAGGTGAGGGAGGAGAGATATTAGAGGTGATCTTAAGCTGAGGGAAAAATATTAGTGGTGACCATAAGATGAGGGAGAAATATTAGAGGTGACCAGAAGATGACGTAGAAATATTAGAGGTGACCTTAAGGTGAGGGAGCAGAGATATTAGAGGTGACCTTAAGATGAGGGAGAAATATTAGAGGTAACCTTAAGAAGAGGGAGAAATATTAGAGGTGACCTTAAGATGAGGGAGAAATATTAGAGGTGCCCTGAAGATGACAGAGAAATATTAGAGGTGACCTTAAGGTGAGGGAGGAGAGATATTACAGGTGACCTTAAGATTAGGGAGAAATATTAGAGGTAACCTTAAGGTGAGCGAGAAATATTTGAGGTAGCCTTAAGGTGAGGGAGGAGAGATATTAGAGGTGACCTGAAGATGACGGAGAAATATGAGACGTAACCTTAAATTGAGGGAGAAATATTAGAGGTGACCTTAAGGTGAGGGAGGAGAGATATTATAGGTGACCTGAAGATGACGGCGAAATATTAGAGGTAACCTTTAGATGAGGGAGAAATAATAGAGGTGACCTTAAGATGACGGAGAAATATGAAAGGTGATATTAAGATGAGGGAGAAATATTAGAGGTGACCTTAAGATGACGGAGAATTATTAGAGGTGACCTCAAGATGACGGAGAAATATTTGTGGTGACCTTAAGATGAGGGAGAAATATTAGAGGTGACATGAAGATGACGGAGAAATATTAGAGGTGACCTTAAGGTGAGGGAGGAGAGATATTAGAGGTGACCTTAAGATGAGTGAGAAATATTAGAGGTAACCTTAAGATGAGGGAGAAATATTAGAGGTGACCTTATGATGAGGGAGAAATATTAGAGGTGACCTGAAGATGACGGAGAAATATTAGAGGTGACCTTAAGGTGAGGAAGGAGAGATATTTGAGGTGACCTTAAGATTAGGGAGAAATATTTGAGGTAACCTTAAGGTGAGGGAGAAATATTTGAGGTGACCTTAAGGTGAGGGGAGACGAGATAGAGGTGACCTCAAGATGAGGGAGAAATATTAGATGACGGAGATATATTAGTGGTGACCTTAGGATGAGGGAGAAATATTAGAGGTGACCTTAGGATGACGGTGAAAAATTAGAGGTGACCTTAAGGTGAGGGAGAGATATTAGAGGTGACCTTAAGATAAGGGAGAAATATTAGTGGGTTCCTTATGATGAGGGAGAAATATTAGAGGTAACCTTAAGATGAGGGAGAAATATTAGAGGTAACCTTAAGACGAGGAAGAAATGTTAGAGGTGATCTTAAGATGACGGAGAAATATTAGTGGTGACCTTAAGGTGAGGGAGGAGAGATATTAGAGGTGATATTAAGATGAGGGAAAAATATTAGTGGTGACCTTAAGATGAGGGAGAAATATTAGAGGTGACCAGAAGATGAGGGAGAAATATTAGAGGTGACCTTAAGATGAGGGAGAAATATTAGAGGTGCCCTGAAGATGACAGAGAAATATTAGAGGTGACCTTAAGGTGAGGGAGGAGAGATATTACAGGTGACCTTAAGATTAGGGAGAAATATTAGAGGTAACCTTAAGGTGAGGGAGAAATATTTGAGGTAGCCTTAAGGTGAGGGAGGAGAGATATTAGAGGTGACCTGAAGATGACGGAGAAATATGAGACGTAACCTTAAATTGAGGGAGAAATATTAGAGGTAAACTTAAGATGAGGGAGAAATATTATAGGTAACCTTAGGATGAGGGAGAAATATTAGAGGTAACCTTAAGATGAGGTAGAAATATTAGAGGTGACCTTAAGATGACGTAGAAATATTAGAGGTGACGTTAAGGTGAGGGAGGAGAGATATTACAGGTGACCTTAAGATTAGGGAGAAATATTAGAGGTAAACTTAAGATGAGGGAGAAATATTATAGGTAACCTTAAGATGAGGGAGAAATATTAGAGGTAACCTTAAGATGAGGTAGAAATATTAGAGGTGACCTTAAGATGACGGAGAAATATTAGAGGTAAACTTAAGATGAGGGAGAAATATTATAGGTAACCTTAAGATGAGGGAGAAATATTAGAGGTAACCTTAAGATGAGGTAGAAATATTAGAGGTGACCTTAAGATGACGGAGAAATATTAGAGGTGACCGAAGGTGAGGGAGGAGAGATATTAGAGGTGACCTGAAGATGACGGATAAATATTAGAGGTAACGTTAAGATGGGAGAGAAATATTAGAGGTGACCTTAAGATGACGGAGAAATATTAGAAGTGACCTTAAGATGAGGGAGAAAGATTAGAGGTGACCATAACATGAAGGAGAAATGTTAGAGGTGACCTTAAGATCAGGGAGAAATATTAGAGGTAACCTTAAGATGAGGGAGAAATATTAGAGGTGACGTGAGTATGACGGAGAAATATTAGAGGTGACCTTGAGATGAGGGAGTAATATTAGAGGTGACCATAACATGAAGGAGAAATATTAGAGGTGACCTTAAGATCAGGGAGAAATATAGAAAATTTCAAGACTTGTGAAGACAGGAAAGGTTTAGAGGCACTCAACACAGAAGGAGAAAACATTTGAGGCAGACCTTAAGATGAGGAGAAATATGAGGTGAATTTTAAGATGAGGAGAACATAGAGGTGACCCAAGATGAGGGGAGAAGACAGAGGCATCTTAAGGTGAGGGAGGAATATTAGAGGTGACCTTAAGATGAGGGAGAAATATTAGAGGTGACCTGAAGATGAGGGAGAAATATTAAAGGTGACCTTAAGATGAGGGAAAAATATTAAGTTGACCTTAAGATGAGGGAGAATATTAGTGGTGACCTTACGATGAGGGAGAAATACTAGAGGTGACCTTAAGATGATGGAGAAATATTAGAGGTGACCTTAAGGTGACGGAGAAATATTTGAGGTGACCTTAACATGAGAGAGAAATGTTAAAGGTGAACTTAACATTAGGAAGAAATATTAGAGGTAACCTTAAGGTGAGGGAGGAGAGTTATTAGAGGTGACCTGAAGATGACGGAGAAATATTAGAGGTAACCTTAAGATGAGGGAGAAATATTAGAGGTGACCTTAAGATGACGGAGAAATATTGGAGGTGAACTTAAGATGACGGAGAAATATTAGAGGTGACCTAAAGATGAGGGAGGAGAGATATTAGAGGCGACCTGAAGATGACGGAGAAATATGAGAGGTAACCTTAAGATGAGGGAGAAATATGAGAGGTGACCTTAAGGTGAGGGAGGAGAGATATTATAGCTGACCTGAAGATGACGGAGAAATATTAGAGGTAACCTTAAGATGAGGGAGAATTATTAGAGGTGACCTCAAGATGACGGAGATATATTAGTGGTGAGCTTAAGATGAGGGAGAAATATTACAGGTGACCTTAAGATGAGGGAGAAATATTAGAGGTGATCTTAAGATGACGGAGAAATATTAGTGGTGACCTTAAGGTGAGGGAGGAGAAATATTAGAGGTGACCTTAAGATGAGGGAAAAATATTAGTGGTGGCCTTAAGATGAGGGAGAAATATTAGAGGTGACATGAAGATGACAGAGAAATATTAGAGGTGACCTTAAGGTAAGGGAGGAGAGATATTAGAGGTGACCTTAAGATGAGGGAGAAATATTAGAGGTAACCTTAAGATGAGGGAGAAATATTAGAGGTGACCTTAAGGTGAGGGAGACGAGATATTAGAGTTGACCTCAAGATGAGGGAGAAATATTAGATGACGGAGATATATTAGTGGTGACCTTAGGATGAGGGAGAAATTTTAGAGGTGACCTTAAGATGACGGTGAAATATTAGAGGTGACCTTAAGGTGAGGGAGAGATATTAGAGGTGACCTTAAGATAAGGGAGAAATATTAGTGGTGACCTTATGATGAGGGAGAAATATTAGAGGTAACCTTAAGATGAGGGAGAAATATTAGAGGTAACCTTAAGACGAGGAAGAAATATTAGAGGTGATCTTAAGATGACGGAGAAATATTAGTGGTGACCTTAAGGTGAGGGAGAAATATTAGAGGTGACCTTAAGATGAGGGAGAAATATTAGAGGTGCCCTGAAGATGACAGAGAAATATTAGAGGTGACCTTAAGGTGAGGGAGGAGAG
>NW_024725656.1:5000-18001 GCF_018991925.1 Homarus americanus | reverse complement strand
TCAGTAATGCTGGTTACGTGTTAACCACCAGTCACACACACCTTCTGCCACACCAGTCACACACCTCTACCACCAGTCACACACACACCTCTACACACCGATCACACACTCACACAAAACACTTAAAAAATAGCCCTCATGGTGTGTGTCTTGATTCCTATTTTCTGGCACCATCAGGTATGGTGATGATGCATTCTTGTTCCCTGAAGGATGTGTTTTGTATCCGCTTGTATTTCCTGTGTCCTTCTTTCTTTTGTTGTGGGTGTGTGGGTGGAGAATATCTAATTAGGTGTGGGTGGGTGTGGGTGGGTGGGTGTGTGTTTACTAATGATGACATCAAAATTCATTCTCTCTCTCTCTCTCTCTCCCTCTCTCTCTCTATCCCACCCTCAACCCTCCGCCATCCCACCTCACCCCAACACCCCCACACAGGTCTCAGAATATCCTCGTATTCCCCAGGCCAATGCAAATACTACACTGACACTCCTACCATCTCACTGCTAATATTGGGAGATGGGGAATGAACAGACAGAACAGACAGACAGGCAAACCCCAACAGAGAGAAAAGCAGCCAAGAGACAACAAACACAGCCAGACAGGTAAACTAACATACAGGAAAAAAGATACAGACTGACAGACAGATCCAGATATGTTTAATCAACTGTGTGAGCAGTGAGATTGCAGGGGAAGACGTGAGGAGGAAGACCTAGCCACCATGTATCCTCCACGATAGGACATGGCCTTCAGATGGTGTTGACAGTTAGGGTGAGGGAGAGGTCTTAAAAACAAATCAGGAAGAGCTTTTATCCATCTAAAGGAGTAAGAACCTGCCCACCCTACCACCACAGAAAACCAATCAGGGACCTCCAACCCTTCTCCCCAATTGCCACAGAACACAATCAGGTCCAAATGTACCTCTACACCAACATCACCTGGACCAAGTAGCACCACTAAAATGCCTTAACTGTAGAGGGCCTCACAGCACTATGTCCATGCACTGTCCCAAAGAAAGAAAAAAATCAAGGAAGCACAACAAAAAGCCACAAAAACATCAGTATCACCATACAAGGCTGTGTTGCCGATAGGACCCCGACTTCTGCAATCACTATGGTCCCTGCAGCCACTACAGACTCGACAGTCTTGTTGAATGCAGAGACAGATACCTCCTGACCGTGACATGCTGGCCAACATGATTGTCAAACACGCCCATGAGGAGGATGTTCGGCCCAGGCTGGCTCAAACAATACTCGAAAAATGCATACGCCACCCAAACTGCCCATCCCAAAACTGGTCAGGGCAACATCCTCAACCTCCGGAAAACAACAGTAGTCTTTGGTGTGGGTGAACAGGGACATTAAACAAAAACAGGTCGATTTAACAAACTGCATCCAAAAGTCATCAGTTGGGATGATGAAAAAAATTGAGGAATGGAAACACAGTGAGCAAACCACGAATCCGAGGATCCCCCAAAACCAAGAACAAGAAACAATGGACTCGCTACGCGAATATTATACTCATAAACTCACGCAGCCAAAAGGCGGCTGAGGAACTAAAATATTTGGTTACAGGATCTATAAATCCAATCTATCAGAGGCAAATGACGGGGTAGCCCACCGCTATAAAAGAGATATCCACCACAGAATCATAGACAATTTACCTCTGAAACTCTCGCTGTCCGTCATCAATACCACAGGACCAATCAGAATAGCCACAACCTACCTCCGACCACGCAGGGACTACCTGCCTGACGGGGACTTCCACAGACTTCCTATCATACCACCAACTTACATCACTGGAACGCTAGACGCCCAGACATCCTCTACTAGATGGTGAGGACAACTAACAAGGTTGGAGGAGGCCTCGCTGGCTCATAACAAACAAAAAAAAAGCCCAACTAATAGGCGGACTTCCTCACGTTCTACAGTAGGAACTCAGCCACTACCAGTACAAAGAATAACAAACGACAGATGCTTCCACAACTATCTCTTTGAAAGACCCTCGTAACCTCCAGCGACCACCTACCTGTAATCATGACCATCTCAGCAACACCAATAACTATACCAGCTCCACCACGGAGGATTGCCAAGCAGACCGACTGGGAACTATTCAACGGAAAAGCTACAACCGAACTTGAGGCCAAGGACATGACAATCCTGCAGACCATAGACAATCAGCCGGTGAACAAAATAGACGAAGAAATTAACACATGGTGTGAAGCCATGGAACAGCCTACCAGGAGGCCACGCCTCTCAAACGCAACACAACTCTCCCACACCCACAACAGGCTCCAGAACTCATAACCCTCACAAACCAGTTCCAACTGCTACAAAATGAAGCCCTAAGATTCGTCACAGGTGAAGAATACCCCTTCACCAGAACCACAGCCGAGATACATAGAGACCTGAGAATAAACCATCAACCAGCAGCTGCACCTGGCCAGCGGAGTCTGGCAAAGATAGAACGACCAGAGCAAGAACTAAAAGACTCCCACAGATAACGACAACAACCATACATGCTTCCCAAAAGTTACCAAATCTCAAGGTCCTTACCACCCCCGATCACACGACCAGGCAATAGACAACCTCCCTAGACCAGCATCCGCAGTAGGGTCCGGCGGAATAGCAAATAAGGCCCTCAAAACACCCATATATGGGACAGGTGGTGTCTAGTGCCTGTACCGACAGACAATAACTAACCCACGACACAACCCTAACACACTATTAGCTAAAGCTAGGCGGTCAGCCCTTCTACCTCCTCCTAAATTTCTTGAATTTCGAACTATAACTTCCTCCCCCACCTCTAATCCTTCTTTTACCCCCCCTTTCTCTACAAAAACAGCTCCCCTACCCCCAAACTGACCTGAACAATTCTTGCTCATTTTCCGACAGAGAGAAGAACCGCGCGGTTGTCATCAGAGACCTTCAGTGGCCTTGTTCTCTGGCAGAATGTCTTATGAGCTCACGTCCCCCTAGAGACAAGGGCGATTGGCTCACCTTCACCCCTCCTCCTCCTCCTCATTTACCCAACGAAAACAACTCTCTTAGAGCAGCACCTGGGGACAGCCTCTTAGCAGCACCCGGGACAGCCTCTCACAGCAGCACCAGGACAGCCTCTCACAGCAGCACCCAGGGGACAGCCTCTTACAGCAGCACCCAGGGGACAGCCTCTACAGCAGCACCAGGGGACATCATCTACCACTGCCACCTTCACCTAGGGCCACATCGTTCACCTCGTGTCCCTCCCTCGATTAACTACCACCACCCATAACAAGACAAAAACCTGACTGAATTGGTGACACTGTTTACAATACGACACTGCAGCCACTCCCGGAAGCGATGGTTAGTACTGAATAATTTGTGTTTATCCTGTGTGTTTTATACCAAGTTTACACACACAGGTATTGTTGAGAGGTACACACAGTTTACACACACACAGGTATTATTTGAGAGGTACACACAGTTTTACACACACAGGTATTGTTGAGAGGTACACACACAGTTTACACACACAGGTATTGTTGAGAAGTACACGGGGCTCTGTTTACAACTCGTGGCTATGTGTTTTGTCTCGGTAATATAACAAATGAATAACAATGTATACACGTGTGGGAGAGAATGTGTGTGTGTGTGTGTGTGTGTGTGTGTGTGTGTGTGTGTGTGTGTGTGTGTGTGCTTTTTCTCGGCCAATTAGACAGTACTGCCCCCCCCTCAGCCAATAAGACAGCAGCTGGTTCACTTCTCTGCCAATAAGATCATATAGCTTGACTCTCGACTAATAAGGTTACAGGTAGAAGGTATATCAACCGGCTGTATAATGAGGGAGCTGAGAGAGTGAGGTCTCTCATTTGTTCCTCCTCCTCCTTCCCTCCTCTCACCCCAGGCCCCTATACCTACCTCTCTCTCTCTCACCTCTCCTCCTCCCTTTACTCTCACACCTCCCACTCTCTCACCCTCTCTCCTCCTCCTCCTTCTCTCTCACACCTCTCCCTCTCTCACCCTCTCTCCTCATACACAAAACACAACATAAAGATACACACTAGCTCTCAGACAACCCCCCCCACCCCCCACAATTGCAGACACAACTGCATTTGCGTTTCAATGTATATGCTAATTAGCGGACCAACTTGCCTAATCCAAGAGAAGAGAGAAGAGAAGAGAAGAGAGAGAGAGAGAGAGAGAGAAGAGAGAGAGCGTAACTCAAGTGTCTTAAAGTTGATTGGCTGATAGAATAAGTACCTTAAGGTTATTGGCTAAGGGAAGGCGCATCCAGTTGTTCATTGGTTAGATTAGGTTAATCCATAACCTAAGCTAACCCAGGTAGCGTTAGAGGATCTAATTATCAGGTGAAGTAAGGTCAGGTGTCTTATATTTAGGTCATTTTATATATATCTCTTCACACACATTAATCAGGATCATGTGTAATCCCTTCCTTCTTCTTCATTCATTTCTCTTCCTCTTCCTCCTCTCTCTCCCTCCCCTTTCCTCTATCTCCTCCTCTCCTTCCTTTTTCTCATCCGCTTCTTCCTCCTTTTTTATCTCTCTTCCTTCTCCTCTTTCTCCCTTCCTCTTCTTCCTTTCTTTTTCTCTTCCTTTTCCTCCTCCTCTACAGACAACAATGTTCTTTGTTTGCTTTTATTTTTAATGACAAGTCAGACAAATTAATCTGCTCTTCCCTTGCTCTTCCCTCCTCCTCCTCCTGCCTTACTCTTCCTCCTCTTATTCATTACGCTTTAGATGTTATGTATTTTTGCTTCTCATCATCTTCTTTCTCATTATCTCTCCTCTCTTTTTTCCACTGTATTTCTTTCACCATTTCTCACCTGATTTCTTTGGAGATAATTAATCTCTCTCTCTCTCTCTCTCTTCTCTCTCTCTCTCTCCCTCCAGACAATAACCTTCAGACAGGTTTTCCAAGAAGAGCGTAAACTCTTTAATCAGGATAAATTTCTAAAGACCTTTCTGTTCACTTTTCCTCCCGTCTTATCTGAAGCTTTATTCATTATTTAAGCTGATTAATTTAAGCTTGATTCATTTATTTAAACTTTATTCATTTATTTAAGCTTTATTGATTTATTAATTCTAAGCTAAGGTATATTTCCTGAGTACAATAAATGGATCACCTGAAGAATCTCCACCCAGCTTATTCTAAGAAGCAGCATTGTACACGACTTACCCACGTTCTAAAACAGCCATTACCCCAGAACAATAACACGGAACAACAACAACAAGGAACAAGAATAACAAACAATAATAAAAGAACAATAAGAAGGCACAAGAATAACAACAATAATAACAAAAAAGAAAGAACAACAACAAGACGAAGAAGAACAAGAAAATAAACAAGAAGACATTACTGAGGACAAGATAAATGAGGGGAAAGCTGACAATACGAAAAGGAAAAAATATGCAAAACACTGATAATGCAGGAAGAGGAAAAACCACATGCATAGAAATTGCCGATGGAACACTGAAACCGTAATCCAAGGAGATGAATGCAAATACTGGGAGCTAACTAAAATACTGGGAGCTTTACTTCAAATACTGGGGAGAGACAGAAACTGAATGGAAGCAACGCGGTGGGGTGATACAAGCATGAGAACTGTTGGGAGATTACTGAAGATACTGGGGTGGTAAATGCTAAATCTTGTGTTGGTGGGGAGACTGAAATAATTGATGGTAGTAGAAATAATGGAAATACAAATGGGTGGGTGGAGTGCTAGGGTGGCTTGGCGGGTGGGGGAGTTAGAGAGTGGGTGGAGAGGTGATGGTTGTGGGAGGGAGGAAGGTGGGGAGGGAAGGGGAGAGGGAGGGGGGAGAGAGGAGGGTGGGGGAGAGAGGAGGATGGGGGAGAGAGAGGAGGGTGGGGGGAGAGAGGGCGGGGAGAGAGAGGAGGGCGGGAGAGAGAGGAGGGGAGAGAGAGGAAGGGGGGAGAGAAGGAGGAAAGGGGGAGAGAGAGGAGGGCGGGGGAGAGGAGGAGGTAAAGTGGGTGGAGAAAGAGGGCGCGGGGGGGGTAATACAGAACCAGTCAAACAAAATATCCAATTATCGTCTCTCCTATAATTTCTTTTTTCATTCCTTCTCCCATTCCTTTCCATTCCCTTCCCTTCCTCACATACATTCTCTAAAAGTGTTGCAGATCTCTTGAAACTGAATGTCCCAATCACCTAGACAAACCCATGAATGCCATTCCTCCTTGGCTGAATATATCAGTTCCATTAATTACACCTGTTGGTAGTAAGCAAATGTTAAACACCGATGTGGTGAGATGTGTCACGCTAGAAACTATTAACAGACACATAGAGTATATAAATAAGTGAATCATGTTTTTACTGATGGTTCTGTGCAGACAAACACAGGTAGAACAGGCTGTGCAATTGTAATATATAAAGAAAAGAGATGATAGTGTCAAACAAACAAGGCTGAACAACTGGGCCAGCACAACACAAACTGAACTAACTGGAATCTATTGCTACAGACTACCTCAAAGAAAATGGAGGTGGGGATATTCTGTGACTCTCAAAGTGCTTTGAAATCAATAAACAGCCCATCAGGCGCTATGTCTAAAGTTGTATGTGATATTAAAAGGAATATGATAACTGCCAATGAGAACAACTCTCAGATCGAATTAGAATCTCCCATGTTGGAATCAGGTATCATGGCTGTGCTGATAGACTGGCCAATGAGGCAGAAAGAAATGTTGACCGTGACCTTGGCCTGTCCATGCTGTACTTAAAACATTCAAGTCAGAATCATGAACTCTGATCTAGAAGAATTGAAATGCAGAGAGACCTGGCAGTTGTAGCATGAGTAAATATGACAAATTTGTGACAGGTAACGGTTATGGCCAGCATAAGGACAGAGCCAGACAATGTGATGTAGTCGTGCCAGAATAAGGCTAGGATACAGACACATCTGGCAGGTTAGTAACGCTGTACCCATACCGAACACTCAGCATATAAATTTGTGATAAACCAAGCAAACACTTGAACACTATATATTGAATGTGACACTGTCAAAGACTTCAGGCCACCTGACTTATTGAATCTTGAACTATGAATTACTACATTGAATCAGGTGTGCTTGAGGACATTCTTCTGTTTATCCCAAATTTGCTAGCCCACACTGATTAGTCTTCAATTAGGATATGATATCCAATATACAGTGTATTAACCTCTGTCCATGGCAGTGAGAAGTGATACCACCTCAGTGTCAAGACCTGACTGAATTACTCACAATAAGCAAACTGTACTCCAAGCTTTGTCAATAAATTTGATAAACAAAAAAACTACCACATTATCAGCTCCATTCCTCCATTCAACTTCACTTAAATACAACAAATTAAACTTAAAACACAATAAAACACACAAAAAACTAACAATACAAACACCATAAATAAAAACATATCACTCCCTGTAATAAAAAAATCAACACACGTCACATCTGTACAAACAAACGAACAAACAAACACACAAACACACAAACACACAACACAAAAACACGTATATTACATAACTCTCTCAGGTAAAAAAAAAATATCGTATCTGCAACCTGGACGAGTTACCAACAAAATAAGATACGTAAAGGGCTCTCTCTCTCTCTCTCTCTCTGATACGTTATGGTTTCTCTCTCTGATATGTAATGGTATCTCCCCCCTCCCTCCCTTTCTCTCAGATACGTAAAGGTCTCTCTCTCTATCTGATACGTTATGGTTTCTCTCTCCCTCTCTCTCTCTCTCCTCTCTCTCTCTCCCTCCCTCCTCCCCCTCCTCCCCTCTCTCTCCCTCCTCTCTCTCTCACTCCCTCTCCCTCTCTCACTCCCTCTCCCCTCCTCCCTCTCTCTCAGTACAAAGCCCATTCATACCCCCAACAACAAATTTTCACTTATGCCTAAATCTGAATTCCGGGGATCAACGCATCTCGGCGGGTTGACAGTGAGGGTGAGGATAGTGAAGTGAGGGGTGGTGAAGTGAGGTGGTGAAAGTGAGGTGAGTGAGAGTGAGGTAGTGAGTGAGGTGAGTGAGGGGTGGTGAGGAGTTGTGCAGAGTGTGGGGTGGTGAGGGTGGTGAGGATGGTGTGGGGTGGTGGGGGCGGTGAGGGATGGTGTGGGGTGGTGGGGTGAGGATGGTGCAGGGGTGGTGAGATGGTGCGGGGTGGTGAGGGTGGTGAGGGATGGTGTGGGTGGTGAGGATGGTGCGGGGTGGTGAGGTGGTGCAGGGGTGGTGAGGAGTGGTGAGGGATTGTGAGGGGTGAGGGATGGTGATGAATGGTGAGGATGATGGAGTTGAGGGATCGTGAGTTAGTGAAGTAAGGTAGTGGGGTGAGGGGTGATGGCTGACAGTGAGGTGATGAGAGAGGTGAGGGGCTGACGGTGAGGTGATGAGGTGATGGCTGACGGTGATGAGAGGTGAGGCTGACGGTGAGGTGATGGAGGTGGTGAGGGCTGACAGTGAGGTGATGAGGTGAGGCTGACGGTGAGGTGATGAGAGGTGAGGGCTGACGGTGAGGTGATGGTGAGGCTGACAGTGAGGTGATGAGAGGTGAGGGCTGACAGTGGTGATGAGAGGTGAGGGCTGACAGTGATGGAGGTGAGGGCTGACAGTGAGGTGATGAGGAATGAGAGCTGACAGAATTGATGGAGGTGAGGGCTGACGGTGATGAGGTGAGGGCGACGGTGATGGAGAGGTGAGGGCTGACGGTGATGAGAGGGGCTGACAGTGAGGTGATGAGAGGTGAGGGCTGACGGTGAGGTGATGAGAGGTGAGGGCTGACGGTGATGAGAGGAGAGGGCTGACGGTGAGGTGATGAGAGGTGAGGGCTGACGGTGAGGTGATGAGAGGTGAGGGCTGACGGTGAGGATGAGAGGTGAGGCTGACAGTGAGGTACGTGGGGGGAGGTGAATACGATACTGGGTTAAATACAGTATATGGAACTGGGTGAATATGAGATAATGACTGAGGGTGAATAACAAATACTGGGTAAGAGAGCAGGTACTGGTGGCAAGGGGCACCCAATAAAAAGTTACCTCACTCCCTCTCATCTCAGTCCTAGACAAAAACAATGGCACTTTCCACGTAAGTTCATCTGTGCTTAGTTCTTGGTTGCCGTAGGATTAGAACCCATCTCTCTCTCTTCGTGTCTGCTGATCCTAAGTAACTAATACACAAGGATCACACACAACATTTGTGGATTTGGATGACATGATATTTAGCTCCTTCCACACTACCACCCTCCCCTTAACCTTATTTCACCCCATGATTAAACACCCCAACGCTAACTGGGGAGGTGAGGTGAGGTTAGGTTAGGTTAGGTTAGGTTTGGGAGGTCAATCATCAGGTGTAATGCACACACACACACACACGCCTGCTCATCTTACCATCAATAACCTGTTCCAACACCCCGCTCACCCAACACACCAATCAGAACATCCCTCGTACTAAACTGCATTACCATTGGTCTCCCTATGACACACGTTGTTACAAATGAACCAATCACAACACACCAAAGACAAATTATCGTTGTGTACGTGTAACAGGAAGGACCAAACTCGCTAAACAATGAAATATTCACTGGCAGTCGACGAGGCTAAATGTTTCTTCCCTTTTATTTGAAGTACAGAGCAAATTTTTTCTTAAGGCAAACCACCC
Source organism: Homarus americanus (assembly GCF_018991925.1). NCBI lineage: Eukaryota > Metazoa > Arthropoda > Malacostraca > Decapoda > Nephropidae > Homarus > Homarus americanus. Next base: position 8,359 of record NW_024725656.1, on the reverse strand, counting down.
ACATGAACTATTACTCCCAGGGAAAAAATATTTAGTAGTCTGGAGAAAAAAAACATTATTAGTCAGGGAAAAAAATTATTAGTCAGGAAAAAAATTATTATTCAGGGAAAAATTTTATTGTTCCGGGAAAAAATGTTACTAGCCCTGGAAAAAGGTAACAGCTCTGGAAAAGGGTTACTAGCCCGGAAAAGGTTACTAGCTCTGAAAAGGATTACTAGCCCTGGAAAAAAGTTACTAGTCCTGGAAAAAGGTTACTAGTCCTGGAAAAAAGGTTACTAGCCCTGAAAAGTTACTAGCAATGGGAAAGGCTTACTAGTCCTGGAAAAAGGTTACTAGTCCTGGAAAAAGGTTACTAGCTCTGGAAAAGGGTTACTAGCCCTGGAAAAAAGGTTACTAGCTCTGAAAAGGGTTACTAGCCCTGGAAAAAGGTTACTAGTCCTGGAAAAAGGTTACTAGTCCTGGAAAAGGTTACTAGCTCTGGAAAAGTTACTAGCAATGGGAAAGGCTTACTAGTCCTGGAAAAAGGTTACTAGTCCTGAAATAGGTTACTAACCCTGGAAAAAGTTACTAGCCATGGAAAAAGGTTACTAGCCCTGGAAAAGTTACTAGCCCTGGAAAAAGTTACTAGCCCGAAAAAGGTTACTAGCCCTGAAAAGTTACTACCATGGAAAAGTTACTAGCCATGGAAAAGGTTACTAGCCCTGAAAAAAGATACTAGCTCTGGAAAAATTACTAGCCCTGGAAAAAGTTACTAGCCCTGGAAAAGTATACTAGCCATGGGAAAGGCTTACTAGTCCTGGAGTTACTAGCCCTGGAAAAAGTTACTAGCCCTGGAAAATCGTCGGGGCAGTTATAGGTAAGCTGTGGTCGAGACTGGATGCATACATGTATTATAGTCAGGTATGGTAATGGTGATCCCTCGTTCACTTATTACTGGTCCTCTGTAGTCAAGTATTATGGTGGTGGTCTACAATAATCCTGTTATTTACAATGCATATATTTATTATGCATTGACAATTATTTTCCTGTTCATCGCAAAAAAGATCATTTGATTTAGTAGTGTGTGTGTGTGTGTGTTGTGTGTGTGTGTGTGTGTGTGTGTGTTTGACTTTATCAACACAACACACAATTGTTAATAGCTGTGTTTACAATTCATATAAAACAAACACAAAAAACACACACACGGACAATAATGTTCCAACGTCGGCGCGCGCACACACACACACACACACACACACACACACACACAGGCTTTCAGTAAAAATCTTTTATTACTCTCACAAGGTAACATTTTGCATTTAATCTTGAGGAGGGACGGTGCCAGCAGGGAGGGACACCCAGAGGCAGGGCGAGGGAGACTGAGACTTTGAGACTAAGAGATGGGAGAGAGACTGAGAGAGCTGAGGAGAGACAAAGGAGAGAATGTGGTATAGCTTCTAGACGAGGTTTTTGAGAGACGAGGAGACAGAGGACAAGAGGGTGTGTTGAGTAGCTTTAGACGAGGTTTTTGAGAGACGAGAGACAAAGGACAAGAGGGTGTGTTGTATAGCTTCTGGACGAGGTTTTGAGAGACGAGGAGAGACAGAGGACAAGAGGGTGTGTTGCATAGCTTCTGGACGAGGTTTTGAGAGACGAGAGACAAAGGACAAGAGGATGTGTATAGCTTCTGGACGAGGTTTTGAGAGACGAGGAGAGACAGAGGACAAGAGGGTGTGTTGCATAGCTTCTAGACGAGGTTTGAGAGACGAGGAGAGACAGAGGACAAGAGGGTGTGTTGCGTAGCTTCTGGACGAGACTCTTTAATGATAGAGGCTAGGTAAGAATGTGTTACGAGACCTTTGACAGACTGAAAGCCACAACTGAACACGATCAGACTTATTGTCCCGCATCGCGTCAAAAATAAAGGAGTCATCTGTAGAGTAGATACCCAAGCTTATAAGGGCGGAATGATTGAACACCCAAACCTAACCTAACCTAACCTAACCTAACCAAACCAAACCTAACCTAACCTAACCAAAACAAACCTAACCTAACCTAACCTAACCTAACCTAACCAAACCTAACCTAACCTAATCTAACATAACCTAACGCAATCGTACCTAAACTAATCAATCCTAACCTAACCTAACTTAACCTAATCGAACCTAACCTAAATTTACGCGATCTAACCGAACTTCACCAAATCCAATGTTACTTCCGACCCAATCTTACCTAAACTAGGCTAACCTATGGTAACCTCTCCCAGGTAACGTTAGGGTGCTTAATCCTCAGGTGGTCAAGAAGGCAAAACAGCAACTAAAAAAAAAAATAAATCTCCTTCCTCCCTCCAAAGTATGGCTCTCAGCGAGGCATCAAGCTCATAGGACCCAACCGCATTGAAAGACAGAAACACCGTAAGGAACTTAAAGGCGTTAATAGCGTACGTATAAGTTAGGATTTACGACCCTAAGGTGTTTGTCGGGATAGTCCGTTCTTGTCCCCATTCCCTTAACAGGTAGTAGACGCGTATTGAGGGTGTTTGGGAGGGGGGTTAATAGACTGTGATTTATTGTGGTAGTAGTAGATGTAAGTAGGTGTTTAAGTCTTCTGGAATCACAAAATTAGGACCGCGTGATTTATGTTACCAACCAGTCAAGAGTGGTTCGTATCTAAGATGGCTACCCTCAAAACCCTGTGAATTCATTTTAATGTGTTTTTTTAGCTCTTATCTTCTAGTGAAGTCTTACGTCTTTTCTTCGCTATTTTCTTTAAGTAAAATAATAAAATCTATTTCAACGTGTCTTCTTCAGGTTCAGTATTATACTTAGGTGAAATATATGGTAATTGTAATAATTCTTCAATAATACGAATATCACACACCTTCGCCGCCATTTTATTACCTTAACATTAAATATCCTAATACATAAGTAGCTATCCTAGCTGTGTTGAGCCGCAGATCACACCTTGTAAAACTCCCTACCTTCCCAAGTTCAATGTGTAGAATGATAACCAATTAATCAACCTTACCTGCTCAGGCTCGACCTTCTTAAAGTTCAATGTTAGATAATTACAATCAATTCATCACTTCACCTTGCAAACATTAAAATCGTCTCTATAATAACGATAATGCCTTACCTTGTGTTGTGGAGGCGGAGCGGAGGATACATGCCCAGGTTCCTACACATGCGCTGTATCATGTATCTGGGCTTAATAGACGGGTGTAGTGTACCTCACACATAGACAGTCCCGCACGATAAACGTTCACTTGTATAAACACCACAAAGAGCAAGGAGCCACTATCGCTGGACCACTGCGTGTGACTCCTATCGTGGTTAGTTGTCCGATTGTGTGTCAGCTGATTGGTCCAGTAGTTATACAGA
>NW_024725655.1:0-10365 GCF_018991925.1 Homarus americanus | reverse complement strand
CATACAACCACACTGTGGACCATAATTCCAAGGCCTGTCCCAGGGTATAGCACTGGCGCCTCTAACAACTGTTGTTGTGGTCGGTTACACTCCGACCCGAGATGGGTTTGGGGGCCTCGGCCCACGAGGTAGAGTAGAGCCGATTAATCACGCCGAATCAGCGCCATCACTCCTATATTGACCACTGCTGGGTATCCACCGGCTCCGAGTGACCGGTGGGTTTCAATTAAGCCCACCCTTGATCTGGAGATAAACGGGAATCAGCGTCAGGGAACGGAAACATGACAACACCAACAAACTCTCTTGTCTAGACGACAGACTTATTTACGTTATATTACTTCTACACTGGGTGAATGACAATTCAACTGTTAAATCATGAACACTGGTGAACACTGATAATCACTACAATTGACTGAATTAACTGAATGGCTAGGAAACACAGAACATACCTGGAGATAAACGGGAATCAGCGTCAGGGAACGCTGATTCCTCACCAGCTCGAGTTTATATACCCCTGAGTTGCCAGTGATCGCCACTCACACAATGACCATAATTACAAACAAACCAACTGTTACTCATTCAAAGACGACCCTCAGTTGACAAAGGTCTGGCGAATTACTTGGGTTGATTTACACAGACTAATTCTAGATTGAGCTTCCCAGGAGAAAGTGGAATAAACAACGCATTGATAACTGTCTTCACAAAGGCGGGCTTATTGGGAGGGATTGCGAGGATAAACCGCTCCTGAGATTCTACAAGCGCGGTGGATTTGAATATTATGTAGCGTAATATGAATTAAAACGGGTTTTTAGGAATGACAATGAGCTGCGCAGTACACAGTGAATGGATAACTTCTTCAAAGCTACTATATTATTACTTACTGATGTCATGGTCACGTTGACTGCTGATCTATTTAACTAATGATGCTTATTAAACTCCACGCCCGCAAAACATGAGTGAGTTAGCGACCCCTGAGAAGACGTGTTTTTCCCCCATACACGCTACACTTGTGTTCCCTCCCAGAGTCCCGCCTTTGTGAAAACAGTTGTCAAGGCGTTGTTATTCCACTTTCTCCTGGGAAGCTCAATCTTGAATTAGTCTGTGTAAATCAACTCAAGTAATTCGCCAGACCTTTGTCAACTGGGGGTCATCTTTGAATGAGTAACAGTTAGTTTGTTTGTAATTATTGTCATGGCGTGAGTAGCAATCACTGGCAACTCAGGGGCATATATACCCTAAGACGAGCCAGGGAGCGTGCTCCTTGACGCTGCTTCCATGTTTCTCCAGGTATGTTTTGTGTAGCCATTCAGTTAATTCAGTCAATTGTAGTGAATATCAGTGTTCACCAGTGTTCATGATTTAACAGTTGAATTGTCATTCACCCAGTGTAGAAGTAATATAACGTAAATACGTCTGTCGTCTAGACAAGAGAGTTGTTTGTGTTGTCATGCTCCCTGACGCTGCTTCCATGTTTCTCCAGATCCCATTGTGATTCTTGCAACCATTCAACAACGGCCTCGGATGTAGTAGATGACCAACAGGGATCATATACGAACGATGGCACCGATGCGGCCTGATCAATGTGCCCCACGGCTTCGTTGGGCCAGACCCGCCATGTGTCTGGCTACCCCACGATAACAACAGGCGTGAGCCCCAGTGCTCTACCCTGGGTTACTCCTTGGAAGTGTATATCCACAGAGAGGGTTGTGACATGTATGTTAGGGATAATTAGATGGAAATAATTATCCCATGTTGGGTAGTGGACCCTGTATATGCTAGTGTCAGTATTAACGTATATGTGGAGTAAAATATTCTACAATGAGTGCCATATACTATGTATTGTGAGTAGGGCCAAAGAACTGGTCCTATTATGCCAGGTAATGTAACACCAATAATGTTGTGTGCAGTAAGAATGTAAGAACTGAGTAATTACTGTTAAGTAAAGAAGAAGGAACTGAGTTTGTAATAAGCCCAGGAGTTGAGCCTGGTAGTTATATGATTAATACAATACCTTTCCCCATTGATTTCATATTAATAAACTTGTTTTTAGAGTACTTTAGGTGTATTCCTTTCTCCCACAGTATTTTACCTTTATTTCCATCCAAGTGACGTGATACCAGAATTACCCTACCCACGTGCCTAGACCCGCGACCATGCTACCAAAAGAATGTCCATGCTACCAAAAGAATAGGTGACGGAACTGAGTAAGAGTAAGACTAAGAGAAGTAAGTAAGATGAGGGTGGTGTAGAGACAGAGGGAACCCGCGCCCTCACACTGATTCATCTTTACCTCTATCTCCGGTACCAAATCTGTAACTTTCAGCGATCTCAAGTGGAGCAGGGTCAAAATGTTGCTTCAGAATCTTGGTAATCTGAATCAGTGAGGAGTCTTTTGGTTTGTGGAGCACGCAGATTGACCAAAGTAGAATAAACATTAGCTCCTACCTCTGTCAAAAGGATTGCTTTCCTTTTCTCTTCAAGGGCCTTCTTCTTCTGAGCATCACCACCGTCATCCATTAATTCATTTGCCAGAAAGAAGAAGTCTATTCTCTCACAATATGATGTGAAGTTCTCCTTGTCTCCAACATACAACCCCCCACTCATCCGATGTACCCACTGACGCCAGCCATGGTTGCTCTCTTCACTTAAATTCTCCAGGTTCAGAGTAGCCTTCCCTTTAGTGGTCATTATCCTCTCTTCAAGGAGTTCACCAACACCTTGTGAATCCCATCCTGGTCACCAGTGTAGTATCTTACATGATTCACTGGGAGAATGAGAAGCCACATGCTGACTCTTGCTCAGGTAGTTTATTGTTGTTGTTGTGTACCACGTGCCTAACACATTCGTGATTACACAGGCCTAAACACATTATAACTTTGATAAGAAGTAACATAATATATAATGTATATATGTAATATTCAGAAATTCAGTGTAATTTCAAAAGCCGCGCCATTGGAGAGACTGAGTTCAAGGTCGTCTGAGGGAAGACCGCGCTGTCGTACATAAGAGTTTGTGGAACTAGGCCTATATGATATTAAATGTAATTTACCGAGTTAATAGGGACGCGAATCATGAAATTAAATATCGGTTATTAAGTTGAAAATAATTATAGATCGTTTCCCAGTCTGAAAATGTTGCGTACGTCCTAATTAAGCTGTTAATTGTCTGGTAAATAAGTCACTCCGGGAAAGCATGAACCAGTGAGCGAGCGTGGCTGGGCAGCTGTGAGAGAGGTCAAGGACCACCGCTGTGCTGTACCCAGGAGAGACGGATCGCGTGACCTGGTTCCTTCGTTTATTTAACATCAGTATTAACAAGTAAGTTTTATTCAATTTCAGACAAAGCTTGATAGGGCGGTAGGAACAAACGGTGATGTGAGACAATAGCTAACAGCCCGGGTTTTTCAGGGTTCTGTAGACCCCACGCGGTATGATAACGTCCACTGGCGGTATGAGAGTAGTGAAGCGAGCTGTATGACCGTCCACTGACCTGGGTTTGAGCCACCTGTTGAGTATGGTGAGAGTTGGAGTGAACCCAGCTGTCTAGGTGCCCAACTAACGACGTGACGATCATTTGGGGTCATCAACTCTCCTCTACCTCGGCTCACAATACCACATATCTTCAAGCAGCTTAGTGCAAACCTTTTACTGACGGGAAGCTAAAGCTTCTCTCAACTGTATAAGGTCTGAGTGACTCACTCCCTTCCGTTTCATGGATGTACTGGGGATAAAGTGAAGCCAGCTGAGTGATACAGGGTCACACACTGGGACCAAGAGTCCAGTGGAACTTAGAGGTACATTTCCAAGGTTGAGAAAGGCGGGTTTGGGCCTTAAACTACGGGTGCCTGATGGTTGTGCCTTAAAAAACTACGGAGTGCAGGTGGAATCTATGTGTTAGGTTAGGAAGCATGGTTCACGGGTATTGGTGGACTCAGTAACTCCTAATAATGGTGATAATATTTTTGTGTGTAGTTAATACTATTTTTTCAGTTACTAATGTATGCTGTGTGCATTTAATATTTCCTTATAATTTCAATCTCAGGTATAACCCTTGTTCCCCAGAGTAGTGTTTAAGTTAGGTTTGGAGGTGTGTATCTGTTGGGGTAATATAATTTTGCTGAGTGCCCTGAAGGCCTACTCAGGGTGGAGTTAAGAAGTTCTATTTTTTATACCATTTTCTCATTGCTGGATATCATTTTGTTGAGTGCCTATTCATTGTAGAGTTATTGATTTCCTATTTTTTTATAAAATCTCCTCAGTGGTTGATATTTTGTTGAAAGCCCTTAAGGCCTGGTTCATGTGTGCAAGCAACATTTCTTAATACTTTAAACTTATTGTCCTCTAATGAGGCATTGCCTGAGGTTCTAATAATTTCAACATCATGTATTTTAAGTTCAGGTTAAGAGGTGTGCATATTGGTGTACCATTATTTGATTGTGTTTGTAGTGTTGGAGGGAATATAAGTGTAAATTTAACAGTGTGTCTCATTCATCCCAGTCACAGACGTTATCCTTCCACGGGTCACGGACAAGTCATTTTGTTTAGTGATTTAAGTGTTCTTGTGCTGGTTTGGGATTTCTCTCAAAGGGGCGCTTCCACTGCAATTACCATCTAATAATCTTTAATAAACCCCAAGTCAAGTGAGAAATTAAAGTCCAGTAAATTCCGACCGGTTACATATATAATCAATAAAGGCAGCATATAAACATACACATATATAACACCTGGTTTTATTATACCTACCATCATATTTATCAGTTCCTTAATTGTTATGATAATTTGTTACAGGAAGATTTCTCCTAGGTACACAATAGTTTCTAAGAAGACTTTTTGGAAGGAATTGCAAAAGCATGTGCACAAAGAAAAAGTTTAGTTAAAGCACACTTTCTTGTAACAAGGTTAGGTACACCTAGGATTTAAACCGTGAGGTCTCGGTTGGAGGTGGCCGAGTGGGGTAACAGCACCATTTGCATTTTATAAATATTCACCCAAATGTAAAATACGAAATTATTTACCAAGTTATTCAACTGTGCCTCAGCTGTTGACATTATACATGGTTGAGGTTGTAGTTCCTTCAGGGAGTAAGTGAGGTCTGGGCGAGATCAGCTCAAGTTAGCACAACAGTATATCTGACGTGTTTCCTTTCGCACACTCTAGAGGGCAGACTACTGTAGGTCAACCAAATCATAACAGCCCTGGCCTGCTCCTCATCGCTCTCTTGATATAGAGACAGGAGAGAGATCAGACTATTATCTTGTTATCCAGTGAACACCTCACTTAAGTTTTCTTATATTATATATATATATATATATATATATATATATATATATATATATATATATATATATATATATATATATATATATATATATATATATATATACAGTAAAACCTCGATTAACCGACTTTCGAATTTACCATCAATCCCGAACCCCTAAAAAAAAAAAAAATTTACAGGAATTAGCCCACCCGGGCACAGGTCACTGACCCACATCGGGGCCTGGGGGGTGATAATGTAATAATATTAATAATAATAATGCTAATAATAATAATAATAATAATAGTAAAAAAGAACCATAAAGAAATGCAAAAATGAAACAAAAAATCAAGAGTGAAAAACAATGTACCTGTATGTATGTTGTGTTGTCAATAGTAAGAGAAACAATTGAGACCCTGTAATTGTGTGTAAATGAGGCAGAAAGTCAGATTAGCAACCTGGGACTTGGTCACAATTTTTGTGATGACATATGTTATCTGACTTTTCCATTTTTTATTCACGGTTTCTGTGCTGGTTCATATTTATTTACTAAAGTGGTTAATGTTTTAAAGGCAAATGAACAAAAATGAATAGAGGGACTTAAATGAGGTAGGTTATGGAAAGGTATGTTGAAAATGTATGTTTTATTTCCGTAGACTTTATATACTATTAACCGACCTTTTCGATTATCCGTCGGCCCCTTCCCCCATATATATATATATATATATATATATATATATATATATATATATATATATATATATATATATATATATATATATATATATATATATATATATATATATATATATATATATATATATATATACATACATACATACATACATATACATACATACATACATACATATATATATATATATATATATATATATATATATATATATATATATATATATATATATATATATATATATATATATATATATATATATATATATATATATATATATATATATATATATTGTAGGAGTATCGAGATATTAATGTTGTCTAGCACTCAGGATGGAAGGAAACTCTAATGTAGTTTTCTTGTATAATATATAAGTTATATGATAGACAGTCTGGTGCTGGAGGTGCCGTGTGGTGGGGCTGCTCAGTAGAAGACGTTCGGTGAGTAGCGTGTTGAAGGAGGTAGATGTGCAGGAGCTTCGTTAGGGAAGATGTTGCCTGTTGCTGGCCTCTTGGATGAATGAAATGTTAACAGCTAGGAGCTTGCTGGAGGAGATTTTGCTTGTTCAGGAAAATGGGCAGAATAAGAGTTGGTTGGTGAGGAAGCTCAGAGAAGGACATGCTCGCTGGCGGGAGCGAGGACCGCCAGGCAGGCGGAGGAGAGGCGAGGGTCGCCAGGCAGCGGCAGAGGAGGAGGTGTTGCTTGTTCAAGAAGATTGGTCAGACTGAATCTCAATGGAGAGACAGAGCTTATATACACCCGGCAGCAGCCGCCATCCCTCTATGAGTCATGTTGGGAAAACCCGAGAAGTAGCCGGTGACTAGTTTCGTTGCTAAGATACGGTAACATCTGGGGACAGCTCTCTCTTGGTTGCTAGGGGAGGCGGCACATTGGAATGCGATACGCAGTTGTAGGGGAGACGTCCACTACAATACTCCCCCTCCCCTCCAGGCGGTGTAGGAGACTTGTTGATTGTAGAGTTGCTTAGCACATGTGAGGCAGACAGGGCGGTGCATGCCTCATGTGAGACAACGGCGATGGCGTGATGAGCCGATCGCTGAAATACAACTGTCTAGATACACACTATCTGTGGGAGAAGGGAGAAAAAGGGTGTGTGGAGGCGATGGATGTTGTGCTTCCCTCACGACAGGTACAGGGTCGTCAGATGCGCCTGCTGGGGTGTGTGTGTGGGCCTGGATCAGGAGCAGGGGCTGGGTCAGCAGAAGCGGGTTAGGGCTCGTGACAGCAGCTGGGTCCACGACAGCAGCAGGGTGCAGGACATTAGCAGGGAGTACATGAGGGAGAAAACAGGGGGTGTGGAGGCGATGGATGTTGTGTGCTTCCCTCACGACAGGTACAGGGTCATCAGATGCGCCTGCTGGGGTGTGTGTGGGCCTGGATCAGGAGCAGGGGCTGGGTCAGCAGAAGCGGGTTAGGGCTCGTGACAGCAGCTGGGTCCACGACAGCAGCAGGGTGCAGGACATTAGCAGGGAGTACCTGAGGGAGAAAAGAGGGGGTGTGGAGGCGATGGATGTTGTGTGCTTCCCTCACGGCAGGTACTGCTGGGCCGGGGTCGGCGTCTGAGGCAGGACGGGTGTGCTGGGGTCGTCAGAATGTGGTGCGTGAGGCAGGAAGAGGAGCCGGTGCCTGCTTGAAGACTGGGAGCGTGATCAGTGTCTCCTCCATCCTGTGTGAGTGCTAATCTCCGGGAGTCACCATTGTAGGAGTATCGAGATATTAATGTTGTCTAGCACTCAGGATGGAAGGAAACTCTAATGTAGTTTTCTTGTATAATATATAAGTTATATGATAGACAGTCTGGTGCTGGAGGTGCCGTGTGGTGGGGCTGCTCAGTAGAAGACGTTCGGTGAGTAGCGTGTTGAAGGAGGTAGATGTGCAGGAGCTTCGTTAGGGAAGATGTTGCCTGTTGCTGGCCTCCTGGTTGAATGAAATGTTAACAGCTAGGAGCTTGCTGGAGGAGATGTTGCTTGTTCAGGAAAATGGGCAGAATAAGAGTTGGTTGGTGAGGAAGCTCAGAGAAGGACATGCTCGCTGGCGGGAGCGAGGACCGCCAGGCAGGCGGAGGAGAGGCGAGGGTCGCCAGGCAGCGGCAGAGGAGGAGGTGTTGCTTGTTCAAGAAGATTGGTCAGACTCAATCTCGATGGAGACAGAGCACATATACGCGGCAGCAGCCGCCAGTCTCTATGAGGTCATGTTGAAGAAGCCAGTAGCCATTGACTGGTTCGTTGCTAAGAATCTTTGTTAACATCTGGGGACAGCTCTCTCGCTTGGTTAACTAGGGAGGCGGCACATTGGAATGTGATGCGCGGTTGGCAGGAAGACGTCCACTGTATATATATATATATATATATATATATATATATATATATATATATATATATATATATATATATATATATATATATATATATATACATATATATACATACATACATACATACATATACATACTTTACATACATACATACATACATACATACACATAGCATACATACATATATATATATATATATATATATATATATATATATATATATATATATATATATATATATATATATATATATATATATATCCCTCTTTACGCGTTTTTTTAAAGCGTTTCTACATTTATGCGGTACCCCGCCAGAACCGGAATGTTCACTTTACGCGCTGCATTTACTCATATACCCAGAGAGCGGCTGGGGGTCATCTCGTGCAGCACCATTTTTGAATTCAAACCTCCCGCCATCTCTCCCGCCATCCCGCCATGTTGGGTAAGCGGCGCGAGTAGGTTGTGCAGTGTATGTCTTTGTTGCGTTATCGGTGACGTCATATGACGTATCCGACTGTGATTGGGCCACGCATCCTTACCTCCCTCCCCGCTAGCTGTGATTGGTTTAATGTAATATGACGTGCCCTGCACTCATTGTAGATTATTTTACTCCACATATACGTTAATACTGACACTAGCATATACAGGGGTCCACTACCCAACATGGGATAATTATTTCCATCTAGTTATCCCTAACATACATGTCACAACCCTCTCTGTGGACATACACTTCCAAGGAGTAACCCAGGGTAGAGCACTGGGGCTCACACCTGTTGTTATCGTGGGGTAGCCAGACACATGGCAGGTCTGGGGTCTGGCCCAACGAAGCCGTGGGGCACATTAATCAGGCCGCATCGGTGCCATCGTTCGTATATGATCCCTGTTGGTCATCTACTACATCCGAGGCCGTTGTTGAATGGTTGCAAGAATCACAATGGGATCTGGAGAAACATGGAAGCAGCGTCAGGGAGCATGACAACACAAACAACTCTCTTGTCTAGACGACAGACGTATTTACGTTATATTACTTCTACACTGGGTGAATGACAATTCAACTGTTAAATCATGAACACTGGTGAACACTGATATTCACTACAATTGACTGAATTAACTGAATGGCTACACAAAACATACCTGGAGAAACATGGAAGCAGCGTCAAGGAGCACGCTCCCTGGCTCGTCTTAGGGTATATATACCCCTGAGTTGCCAGTGATTGCTACTCACGCCATGACAATAATTACAAACAAACTAACTGTTACTCATTCAAAGATGACCCCCAGTTGACAAAGGTCTGGCGAATTACTTGAGTTGATTTACACAGACTAATTCAAGAGTGAGCTTCCCAGGAGAAAGTGGAATAACAACGCCTTGACAACTGTTTTCACAAAGGCGGGACTCTGGGAGGGAACACAAGTGTAGCGTGTATGGGGGAAAAAAACACGTCTTCTCAGGGTTGCTAACTCACCATGTTTTGCGGGCGTGGAGTTTAATAAGAATCATTAGTTAAATGGATCAGCAGTCAACGTGACCATGACATCAGTAAGTAATAATATAGTAGCTTTGAAGAAGTTATCCATTCACTGGAACTTTTGCAATTCTTGAACCGAGCTCTAAGAGACAGGTTTGTGATAGGTCTGAATTATGAAAAAATACAGAATAAGTTAATGAACACCACTAACTTAACTTTTGAAAAAGCATGTCAGATAGCTACAAGCATGGAATTAGCAGAAAAAACACCAGAGAATTTGTCCCCAATGCCGGTAGTGAAAGAGTTGGCAGTAGTGGCTCTGTGTCAAAGTAACTGTAGCTAGATGGGAGAATTATGAAAACAAGGAACACATGTTGATTTAAAATGTAAGAGATGCCTAGGAAACATCAACGCTTTCAGTGTAAGTTAAGAAATTCAAGATGTTACAATTATCAGCATATTGGACATATTGCTCTGCCTGTGAGAAAGAAAATTACAGCCCCTGTTAGAAGTGATAAGGTAGAGTATATGTGTTTGAAGGTGATGAGAATGAAATGAAAAACAGTATTCATGAGAGTGTTAGTAATTTTGAACCTGATAATGATGAGAGT
>NW_024725654.1:0-10496 GCF_018991925.1 Homarus americanus | reverse complement strand
CGTTCCTTGACAAAATTTTCATAATTTTGTCTTCCAACTTCATATGCACATAGATTGTCATATTTGGCATTTTCTGGCATTACAGCTCCAGTTACCAAGTTTATAAGAGCATCATTTTCCTGGGATTACAGTCACCAATAACATTGTGTAGCTTCTGTACATCAGCATATTTTCAGCTGACAATAGCTGTAGAGAGCTCATGGTGTTCTGTTCTTTTGTAATCTTTATGAGTTTGATATTTTATGTAATGAACTTAATTTGAAAACCCAAATGGTAGTATATGATCTTTTATCACCTTAGACACTCTGTGCGTCATGCCTCTCAAGTGATTTTTTTCCTCTGTTACTTCTCTGGACAAATACGACCTTTATCTCATCAGAAATAATATCACCATATATTTTCTTAATCTACAGGTGCCAAGGTTTAAAATGACGGATGGTGTTAAAAATTAACCTGAAATTTTTACGTGACCACATATTGTCTTGTTGGGTTTCTGAGAGAACTTCACGGCTAAATAGCGCCTCTGTATTGATAGCCGGTACATGTCGTAATATCCACCGCTCAGTTAAATCTTTATGTCCGTTTATTTTGTCCTAATTTAAGTATCAAAGAGTGTTTTCATTTTTAAGTATCTTAAGTATCTTTTTTCCCCACTCCTAAGTATCTAAGTATGATTTATTTTCATTTTTAAGTAACTAACCATATTTTTGTTTTCATTACAAAATGTGATTGATATAGACAACAGAAGTAAATATCAGCTGGAGGTCGTAAACGAAGCTGATGTGAAGTATTTTGACTCACTGTTCCCACGAACTAATTGCTTCACTGGTTTATACCGAAATAAAACCGTCAACGAATCATCCGATTCAAATGTGTCTTAGGCGATACAGGGTGTTTATGCGTCACTCTGATACCAAGAATGACTTTGTGTACTGTGGTGAAGCTGAGGGTAGGATAGGGTTGGGTTGGGTTGGGATGGGTTAGGATTACGCATGTGTGGGTATATTCTGTCGCATTTTATAGTTATCTTGCGTCTTTCTCTTTATTCCTTCTTTATCATGAGTATCTGTGCCTATTAATACACCACCTCGCAGGATAGTGGAAGAGGAATGGATAGTAACGAGATAATATTCTTCTAACATATACCTTAGCTTGATTACAGGTAACACCAGGTAGAAGTTACATGACTCTTAAGAGTTTTCCTCGACTTGGCTGATTCAACTGTAAGACTTGTTGTATTTATCCTTATTAAAATCCTCCACCTGTAAGACCCTCCACTTGTAAGACCTCCACCTGTAAGACCCTCCACTTGTAAGACTCTCCACTTGTAAAACCCTTTAGGGATTTGAAATACCTTCTCGTCTTGGCTCCACTAGTACTGTACACACCCTCTCTAGCCTTAGTTTACAGAAATGTTGAAGTATATAATGAAGACTCACAGCTCATGGGTTAGAAAAACAAAAGATGCTTGTTTTATTTATTTATTTATTTATTTAGTTATAGCTTATTTTAGAATCCCCGAAAGTTAGAACAATATGGCTGACGGGACTCACAAGCGGGCGATGTTTACTGTCTGGACCAAGAATAAAAAATAAATGAAAAATAAAATAAATAAATCGTAAATTGGTGCATTGTTTCTCCAGGGTAATTATAGAAGTACAAATGTTCTCCAGCAGTGGGTAACGATCATAGTCACGTATAGAGCTTCCGATGCAGGTAGATTGATATAGATGCATTACCTGGAGTTAGTGGGTTACAGGGGCCTCTTACACGATAATATTAAAGGTGTTTTTTCCTTCTGTTTGTGGCACTTGAGGTGTTTAGGTTAGGTTTAATTAAAATGTTTTAGTTATAATAGTTATATTATGATAAGTTAAGTTGAATTTAGAACTTTTGATTTGCATATATCGTGTTTTAGAAGGATTTGTTAGCTAATAAGTTTAATTTGGATACGTTTAGTTTAATTTAGATCATTTGATTTTACAAGGTCGTATTATAATGACTGGGAACCATATAGAAACCTGCTAGAGAAGTAAATATTTCTACGGCAGTGAATGAGTAAGTCAATAAGTGGTGTATAGAGCTGCTGATGCAACTTAAACGGTATATACTGTACATTAGGGAGTGACAGTTTGGCAAAAGTTTTCAAAATCAAGTGGCTTGGGTTGGATTATTTGTCTATCGGCCACGCTGGTTCCGAATATGTTTGAATCTTTAACATCAGTGCATTAAAAGGTTTGTGGATATTTTTCGGTTCGACATAAAAAAAACAAGAATAATGGTAGACATTCTTTATTATTGGCATGTATGCTTCAATTTATCAGCAGCACACTAGCACAGTTGGCACACTAACATTGGCTGTCCCCACAGTGTCCCCTCAGTCCCAGTGTCCCCACAGTCTAGCACTGGTAGTCCTCTTTCTTAGCCCTCCGCTTGTTTCTCTTCCTGGCCTCCAGCTTGTTCCAGGTGACCTGGTCCTGCTGCCAGGCAGAGCTGGCCACGTCTGCCGCCTCCGTGGTGAGCTTCACTCCTCTTTCCACTGCGGTGGTGGTGCAGGGCAGACCTGGCTCACTGTACGGTTCCTCCAGAAATTGCTCCAGTTCCTGGTCACTGTGCTGAAACAGGATGGGAGGGGAGGAGCTGGCCTTCTGCAGATCAACCAATTCTGACAGCTTGGTGGCTGCCAGATTCAGTTGAGGGTTCCTCACTTTCCTCACTGTCTTTCTCTTGTGCCTTTTTTCCTTCTTCCTCAGCTGCTTGATGATGTTTAGGGCCAACTCCCTCTCACTCTTGTCCATGGAGGCCAGCAGTGAGACCAGCACCACCTCGTGCTGGCCGAAGTAGCCGTTGAACTGGAGGTATGGAGTAAGCAGCTCCACTTCCTCCAGGGTGCAGTACGTCCTCACCCGGTTGATGATGGCGAGGAGTTGGCGTGGGCCCTCCAGTAGCAGATTCCTTTGCCTGATCTCCAGGAAGGAGGGCACGTAGATAAGGATGATGAAGGAGGTCATCCGCCTCTGTGACTCGCTGGGGGAGGTGGTGCTCATGTAGGCCCTCAGCTCCCTGCTCTCCGTGTTTTGCCATCTGGCGTTGGTCATGGCTCCGGCCCGTGCCCTGGCCCATCTCTCCTCAATGTGGCCGGACTCCACCGTCTTGGCCATCTCCAACAGATACCGGGTGTCCCAGCTGAACTCCTCCCAGACGACGGAGGGGATGGCATCCAGGAGAGACCTGAGGTAGGTGTTGGTGACGGCCTCGAATTCAACCACCGGAAGGTCCCACACGTTGCCGGTCAGCTTCCGAGCCTCCTCACCACTCCAGGAGGCGGGACCAGTGGTTGGGCCAGCGTAATGGTTGAATAGATGGCCGAAGAGCTGCTCCAGACTGTGGATCAGGCAGTGGATGTGGAGGAGAGGCCGTCCCAACAGCCTTTCAAACTCGGCGATGAAACCGTGATTATAGCCACTCAGTTTGTTGCAACCGTCGCTAAGGACAACCAGGAGGTCGGTGGTGTCAATACCGCGCTCCTCCAGGAAGGCCAGCAGGCTGGTGGCCAGGTCTACCCCCTTTCCCCCCACCGGGACCAGGTGACCAAGGAACTCCTCACCAGGGAAGCCGATCACTGCACAGTCTTCCCTCTTTTCCATGGCGAATCTCTTGTGGTTCTTCTCACCTACACCAGTCACTATCTTGTTCTCATTGATCCTCTCATCTACCATGAGACCTCTGACCTTGAATCCCCTGAACTTTTCTTTTTTTCTGTTCTCGTGACCTCTTCCTGACTCTCTCCACTTTCTTCCAGTTAGTCACTTTAGACTTGTCCCCTTCAGTTATGATGTTGTCTGCAGCTCTGATGGTGTTTGCGATGTGAGCCACTGCATCATTGGATACCTTGAACCTGTCAGCAGTTTCTCCGATCCTGTCCTCGGCTTCTTTCTCCTTTTTCCTTTTCTCTGATCTTGCTCTCCTGTCGACCATAGCCTTGAACTCATTGTCATTGACATCCTTATAATCACTATCTTCTTCCTGAGCACTGTCATCCACTGCCGACACTTTACACGACATCCTCTCCATCTCCTCCTTACTCTTTGACCTCATCTTCTCAGTTTTCCTCTCTTCCTCAGCCCTTTTCTTTGCCCTCTTCGCTTCCTTCTCCCTCTCTTCTTTCAGCTTGGCAGTCACAATTTTGTCAACGCCATCAATGCAGCCCTCCCTTCCTGGTTTCCTCTGGGCTGCCAGGAAGCTTTTCTCTCGTTCGTGCACTTTGCTGTCGTCTGCCACATCAAACAACTTCTCAGCTATATCCTCGAACCTCATCTTCAGCTTCCCGTTCTTCGTTTTCTTCCTTTTCTGTTTCTGTCCATTTCCCTTCATCATCATCGTCTCCCTCCGCATCCTCCACAGGTCGTGGACTCTCATTTTCACCCTGATTTCAGAGATAGTGGGGACAATGGCCTTCCTATACACATCCAGTACCTTCTCAGTCACCTTGTTGGTGGCATCCATATAATCAAAAGCATTTGTTCTTCTCCTTAACCTCTCGTTTTCTGCTTCATAAGCCAGGGCACTTCCAACTTCCTTGTTCAGAGGCAACTTGTTAGATGGCAGAGGCATCCTAACCCCGAACACCTTATCGTTACCCTGGCACAGCTGAGTGTTGCTAATCTTAGGACGACCCATCTTGGTGGCGGCCCTTTGAACTAACTGCAAAACAACACAGAAAAAACAACTTTCAGCACTTCAATATCACCACCTATTGAACAATATTTTATTCAAAAGTACGGACTGAGATTTTGTCCTTAACTGTCCAAGTCAAGCTACTTGGGCTGAATTCGTTGATCAGTCCTGGGACGAATATTACCAACGGCGTGAATAGATTCCGTGGAATAAATTCAGGGCATTCCAGTCCAGGGAGCCTCAACAAACTCTGTAAATATTGCCATTGGCCTGCCATTGGCACATATACGGAGTTTGGTAATGTTCCATGAGCGGGAATGTCCTGAATTCATTCCACGGAATCTATCCACGCCGCTGGTAATATTGGGCCCTGGTTTTCGAAATATACGTATGTGGTGACTTGCAGCAAAAATATCGGCATAATTTGTAGCGCATTGAGTTGTAAAACAATAGCATATTATGAACCAGTGTACACAGTAGTCGAATAATCCAATTCAATAACTTGATTTTAACAGGTTGTGCCACATTGCCAGTCCCTTTATTATTTACAGTTTTTTCGCGTTTTTCATGCCAAACCCAAAAGTATCCACAAACCTTCTAATGCAATGATGTAAAAAACTCAAACATATTCGGAATTAGCGTGGCCGATAGACAAATAATCCAACCCAAGCAATTAGATTTTGAAAACTTTGCCAAACTGTCACTCCCTACTGTACATTATATGTTATCAGAGCTTTCCTGTTGTACGTAACCGCCTCCGTCAAAGTGTCTTAGTGGCTCATGTGAAGATTAGCCTCTAGTTTATTTAACCTCAAGATTAACTACACTGGCACTGCCTGACCTGACCTGACCTACCCTAACCTAACCTAACCTAACTTAACCTAACCTAACTTAATCCAACCTAACTTAACTTCCCAGGTAGCGTTAGGTTAATCATTAGTTGAAATAAGCTGGGAGGGTTAATCTTCAGGTAATCTATCTTAATTAACAATTTTGGTCAGGTGAGGCCTTCCTTACCTTACTCGAGAGCAGGAGGAGGAGGACTTGCTAACATCTACAGATCATCGTCAACCAAGGCAGATATTGAATACCCTTTGTTTACCTTCGTGGCTTAAGAACACATCTTAACACTATAAGACTATTCGCCTCAATACAATAATACAGTAATTGATTATTGTATTCTAATAAAATTTACTGTGTATCTTGTGAACCAGATTTATTGTTTGACCTTAGTGAATGAGAAACCGGTTGAGGTGTATTGTGGTAAACATCCTTAAGAGCAGCTCTGTGTGTTCTTACGACCTCAAAGTAACACAAAAGGTAGCCAATATCTACCCTTGGTCAGTCACTTTATGTAGATGTCAATTGTGTCATTTTTCTAGACTTAGTGCCCCCTGGAGGAGAAAGTAAATACAATGTTGATTTATTTTGGTCACAACACACGCTAGTAGATTATTTTTTCCTATTTAACTAAATAATTAACACCACGTAGCTAACTAATTATATGACTCAAAGAAGGTAACCAATATGGCGTCGATATTGTTCACATACTCTATGATAAATAGATATATTGTCTGTTTAATTTTAGGGAAGAATTTAATTTATAAACTTTTGAGAATCTGGATACAGGAGTTTTGTCTTTGTGTGTGTGTGTGTGGTGGTGATGATGACGGATACTTTCCTCTGCAGTGAAAAAAATATCTTGACATTGCAAAGTTTAACTGTAAGCCGAAGGAACGTTTGTAATGTGACTTATCATGTGAAATTGTAACTTGAAATTCTTTGTGAAAAAATATTTCCCTATAAAGTTTGGCAGTAAATGAAGTATTACATCAAGGTGTAACTTGTAGTTCCTTGTGGAGTAATTACCTATGTGGACGATACAGCTACTCCAGGGTGTAAGACCTAGAGTAGAAAGTCTTAAGACCTTACCTGAGGTTGAAAGACTCTTATAGTGGAACGTCTTAGGTATTGAAACTTTAATTACAGTAATAAAAATATAATCTACCTAAACATTCCTTCACCTGGCGACAACTAATGATACAGGTGGTGTAATAGCTCTTTAAAATTCCTCCGTTTGATATAATAATGACCACACATGAACTTATAATGTGCAATATCTTGATAACACATTAGCTGCAACATTACACATAGTCCAGTGTATGTGTAGTGAGGGACATCTACCTAAATGAGTTACAGAATGTGGGGTTGAGGCAAAAAATGTTGGGACATGTTTGAGATCATCAGTTGAGCCAAACGTTTTTACTCAATATTGTTTTAATGGTATTTTAGAGCGACCGAAAAATGTAAACAAAATGGCCGGCTAGGTGACACATACCTTACAAGAATTAAACATGAGATCACACACACACACACACACACACACACACACACACACACACACACCAGTTTTACCCACATTATCACCAGACTATCGGCATACCTGGTCGGTGGACACCTGCCTTCTCCTCCTCCTCACCTTGCTGTACCTGCCCTGCCCCGAGTGTACACATATTTATGTATGTTTTTATGTGTGTATGTTTATGTACGTGCGTGTTTTGAGTGTGTGTCAATTACTTGCTCGTAAACACACCAATAAAATTCCCTTTGAAAGTCTTGCCAATGGTCTTATGACACTAACTGACAATGTTATTTTTTATCAAGAGAATAAAATTGAGTCTTTAATGCTTACTATGTTTGTTTTGTTTTTTAGTCCTGTTGTGGCTGTAGTGTTATGTATTTTGTATTTGTATTTATGCTGTTATTTTGTTTACTGTAGACGGTAATTAGATTGGATAATGCTAGAAGGAGTTATTGATGGTGGTTTAATGGGATTATATCGTAGGTGGATTAATGGTACCTTATGGTAATTAAAATCAGGATCGCCGCCACAATGTAATTAAGGTCAAGCCCACAGCCACAATATAATAACTAAAATCACGCCCACAGCCACAGTATATTAAAAATCACGCCCACAGCCACAGTATATTAAAATTCACGCCCACAGTCACAGTATATTAAAAATCACGCCCACAGCCACAGTATATTAAAAATCACGCCCACAGCCACAGCATATTAAAAATCACGCCCACAGCCGCGGTATATTAAAAATCAGAGCCACAGTATGTTAAAAATCACGCCCACAGCCGACATTGTCCCACCTCCTTCCATTACTCTAGGTCCGAACACACTCCAGGTTGTAGATTCCACGAAGCTCCTCGGCGTCACCATAGACAACAAACTAAATTGGAAACCACACGTCAGTGAAGTTGTCAAATCCTCCAGTTTCCGTCTCCACCTCCTCCGCCGACTCAAGTCCCTCGGAGCTCCTGCACACGAGCTCCTCAGTGTTTACACAACATTCATACTTCCCAAGCTCACCTATGCCTCCCCCACCTGCAAGATTATTCTCTCCCCTTCCTACTCCACATATCAAGAAGCACTCAACACACTGACCCTTTCGACTCTCACTGACCATCACCACGACCTCATCTGCAAATTTGGTAAAAAGCTTCTACACCATCCTCGACACCGGCTCCTACTACCACCTGAGATCCCTAGCCCGAGAATTGCTGTTCGACACCACAACCGCATCCAGCCCATACGTGCACGAACTGATCGCTATAAGAACAGCCCAGTCCTAACCATTGTAAAAATTATCAATAACTTGTAATAGACCAGTGTATTCACTCCCAGTAAACACTACTCCTTGCACTGTCACTATATTTAGAAATGAACTGTAGTTTGAGCTTTCCTCTGATTATTATATATCCCATTTGTGTCACTTATATTTACTTGTATATTATTTGTAATTCGAGCATTCCCCAAATATGTAACTGTATATTTTCCAGCCTTCTGGCTGTAAGCTCTTCAATAAACCGTTAATTTATTATTAGTATATTAAAAATCACGCCCACGTCCACAGAATAGTAACTACAATCACGCCCAACAGCTTCCTCAGGTCACCTCAATGCCTCAGTCACTTAAATATTATTATGGGCTGAGTACCTAGTTAATAATAGTCCTTGTTAATAATAGTCCTTGTTAATAATAGTCCTTGTTAATAATAGTCCTTGTTAATAATAGTGTCTTATGTGAACTGCAATTAACTAGCTTACCAACTACTTAAGGTGAGATTATTGATGCTAGTTGGTAATGTTACCTCCCTAGTTTTTGTTTATTTAATTATTTATTTATTTGTTAGGAATTTTATGTAGTCGAAATTAAACTCCATATAAAGCGACATAAATTTATATTAAAAACTACATAAATTGAAGGAAAACTCACCTTTTCTTGTGTTGAGTGTGAGTGAGTGAGTGAGTGATATTAGAGTGTGTTGGTAGGAATCTAAATTTATATTATTTTTGTTTATATTTCCGTGTTTTTATATGAGTTTGGTTTCTTAATTCATATTCAGGTGATTGAGAATAATTCGAGGTGTAACTAAGATTGGTTTACTGTGTAGCTATTGTAGTAGTCTTGGTTTGGGATAATGCCATAGTGGGATAGATTATGGTTAAGGTTCTGTGTCTTCTAGAGATTGTTGGTTAATGTCATGTTTGGTTATTTGAATTGACTTAACTGACAGGAGGAGGAGGAGGACCCGGTCTCTTGGGCATTACCTGAAGGTGTCCTGTAGGAGGTATAGATGGTCCTGTATATCTCACAGACTCTTCACACACCAGCTGGAATATACTGATGCCATCTGTCGCGAGAGTAAAGACATAATCTTACTTGCAGATGGTTATCGACCTTGTTGAGGAAATATACTAAGGTGTGATAATACTGGATGGTTCTGGCTGCGGTGAAATGGTTTTTAGTAACTTAAAAGGCTTTAGTTTTTTTAATATTATATCAAACACCGTCGGTAGAGTTGAGGCATCGCTGTAAATCATCTGCTACAAGTCGAGGCGTCGCCTGACATTTACTTGCAACAAAATGAGGAATTTCTCTACAACGTTTCAACATTTCCACTTATAACTCTTCTTAATCTTGTGATAATGACTTAGAAAGGTGATATATGCCCAAGGGATTTTTTTTATCACAGCAATTAGGACTAATTTATCAGATTTACTAACTGATCAGCTATACTCACTGTCAGGTTACGAGCTATGCTGAGGAGTGAGGGTGTTCAATACCTAGGAGGCGAAGTGGAATCATGTTACTTGTCCTACGAACGTTTTATTTCGATAGATTAATATCCATCTAGAAATGTACTGGTGATGTACAGCTGCATGATCTGAGCCTCCATGTGTAGTCCTGATGGTTCGTCTGGCTTGTGTCATGCAGAGGCCAGATATAACTATGTATGGTGGGGGTATCTTGTGTATAGCTGATCAGTATCTTGTTGTCTATATCTCGGTGGGTCTTTTGTGTGTTTCTCCTCCAGGCTACATGATGACAGCTCTTGGTGTCATATACAGGAATGGCATAATATTTCATTCTAAAACCTGAAGCTCTTATATTCTTTTCAATGATAGGGAGATATACTTTTGGCCTCTACATCTGTCCATAATACAATACCTGAGAACAGTTCTTACCTCAGGTGTTGTGTCCAAGCGCAGGTAAATCCCTCTACAGGTACTACACTCCGTTCAGCGTTAAGATCATCCAAGACATTAAAATACAAGTGACAAATCAACGTTCCTGTCAGCCTCACCTTGTGTTGATTCTTACTCAGGTGTTTGTTGTCTTCCCCCTTCACCGTCGCTTAGTATAGGTCTGGTATTATCTAATTTGACTAGATCTGTAATGCTGTAAGTCAGTTTGTGATGCATATATAATTTTTGAGAAGGTATACTAATATATTATTGATGTGG
>NW_024725653.1:0-26609 GCF_018991925.1 Homarus americanus | reverse complement strand
ATCGGTATTGCTTCGTTCAGTTACGTATTGCTTTAGATGGGTAGACAGATGGGTAACAGATGGGTAGACAGGTGGGTAGACAGGTAGGTACAGACAGAACGAAGAGAGTTATGTAGAGAACTTCCCAGCTAAGGAGGGAGGTATCTAACCAGCCAATCTCCATTTTCTTTGATGTCGCCTCCAGCTGTGCCATCAAAGCCTCCTCCCACCTCTTCTCCCCTCTTCTCCCTCCCCTCCTTCTTCCTCCTCCTCTTCCCTCCTGCTTTCTTTCTCCTCTTCCTTGCATTCCTCCTCCTTCCCACTCTCCCTACCTTCTTCCTCTTCCTCCTCTTACCCCTGCCTTCCTCTCCTCTTCCTTCCACCTCCCCTACCCCCGCCTTCTTCTCTTCCTACTCTTAGCCCCCTACCTTCCTCTCCTCTTCCTTCCACCTCCTCCTCAGACAGGACTCATCAAAGGATCGGTCCTTCCCATACTATATTCAGGGGAGAATATGCAGGATGGTCAGGTATGCTAGCCAGGGGAGAGTATGTGCCCTGGGAAGGTATACCGTACAAGGAGTGACTGTTACATGCTCAATGCAGGAGAATAAAAAGCTCACAGGGAGATAGAAGCTCACGGGGAAAATAAAAGCTCACAGAGGAAAAGCTCACGGGAGAATAAAGCTCAAGGGGAGGATATAAAGACAGAGAGTATATAAAGACTACAGAGGAAATATTTCACATATAAGGAGAGATTTTGTCAGCACGATTTACTCTATGAAGAAATAAATCATCTGAGGAACTAAACACAACAGATAAAAGAAAATATTACTGATAAAAATTACTGACGGACAGAAACCTTAATTTTTAACCAATATAAAGAAAATAAATTTGACTGATATCAAAAATTCAAGAACAAAATAAAAATAAATAAAATAAATGACAGATAAAACAAAAACAATCATTATCCATTAAGAAAAATTATATATTGCACATGATGAAAAAAAATAAAAAGGAAAAAAAAAGCGTAAAAAGGTTAAAAAATAATTATCTAATAAACCTAAAAAATATAGCACAATTTTTGTTAATATTAAAAATAAATGGTGTCAAGAGTCGTAGTAGTGATAAAAAGCTCTTGTAGGAGAGGAGCAACCCTTTTAGCACCCAGCTGCCACTATCACACCACGGCACGCCCTCACACTCTCCTGACAGGAGGGGTATGGGCAGGTGAAGTGGGAACTAGGAAAGGTTTGTGTGTATGTGTATGGTGTTCGTCTGGGAGATGAGTCGGCAGGTGAGAGTTAATGTGTGTGTGTGTGTGTGTGTGTGTGTGTGTGTGTGTGTGTGTGTGTGTGTGTGTGTGTGTGTGTGTGTGTGTGTGTGTGTGTGTGTGTGTGTGTGTGTGTGTGTGTGTGTGTGTGTGTGTGTGTGTGTGTGTGTGTGTGCTAACTTGGAAAAAATAAATAAAAATAATATATTCAGAACATCAAAGGTTTCTTGCCTATCTTTTCAATCTATCTCTCCCTTCTCCCTCTCACCCCTACCTCCCTCCCTTACTCTCCCTCTCACACCCCCTACCTCCCTCCTTTACTCTCCCTCTCACACCCCTACACTCCCTCCTTTACTCTCCTCTCTCTCTCACCCCGCTCATCCCTCCCTTGCTCTACCTCTCCTAATTCACCTATTCCCCACTCCCACTTTCTCACGCCTTACTCACTCTCTTCTCCTCCCATCCCTTTTCTCATCTTCCCTCCCTTCCCTCCCTCTTCCTCCTTCTCTTCCGTCTCTCTCTCCTTTACCTCCCCTCCCCAATCCTTCTTCTGAGGGTTAAAGATATCCTCGCCAGTAACCCCCACCCTCACGCGCCAGTAACCCCCCACCCCCTCACGCGTCAGTAACCCCCACCCCCCACGCGCCAGTAACCCTCCACCCCCCCTCACGCGCCAGTAGCCCCACCCCCCTCACGCGTCAGTACCCCCACACCCCCCCCCTCACGCATCCCCCACCCCCTCCGCGTCAGTAACCCCCACCCCCTTCACGCGTCAGTAACCCCCACCCTCAAGCGCCAATAACCCCCACCCCCTCACGCGCCAGTAACCCCCACCCCCTCGCGCCAGTATCCCCACCCTCACGCCCAGTAACCCCCCACCCCCCCACCCCCTCCCCTCCTTCTTATTTACACTGTCATATTACGCTTTCTGAACCTCCCCTCCCCCTCCCCCCTCCCCCCCTCCCCTCACGTCTCCCCCTCATACGCCAGAGCCATTACCTCATGCCTGTCTCCCTCAGTATGCACAGTTAATTAATGTTATGTCAGGTAATGTATTTGAGTTGGGTTAGGGGTTAGGTTAGGTTAGGGTGGGGTTAGGTTGGCTTGGCGCCGGCTGGGTTGGCTTGGAGTTAGATTTAACTCTTAATAGTCTTCCTCTGGTGATGACTCAGAGGTTTATTCTTAACGTTAGTAAAAACCCGGGACGAGTGTGTGATTTTAGGATTTATTTTTTATCTTACTTGTTTTATGCTCTCTCTCTCTCTCTCTCTCTCTCTCTCTCTCTCTCTCTCTCTCTCTCTCTCTCTCTCTCTCTCCCACACACACACCAGCCTATCACACAGCGCTATCGTCAATGAACCAATCAAAAGATAACGTCATATTTACCCAACGCCTCTCCCTCTCTCTCTCACACACACACAACAGCCAATCACGAGTCACCATCGTAAATGAACCAATGAAGAAACATCATATTTACAAGACAGGAGTGACGTAACCCACCCATCATCAAAAGGGCATCACGGGTTGTTATCTGTTCGTTCTACTTATCATTCTGGCGTTATATGCAAATGACCCGCGTTTGGGAAAGTCTGAGGCCAGTAGCAGGGGAAAATCAACACACACACACACACACACGGGGGAGAGGGGCGGAGGGAGCGGGGAGGGGTGCGTGTCCTCACTTGTAAACACGGCCTCTTACCCTATTTTTGTGTTAACTCGTGACGACTCTCCCTCTGGTGCCCCATGTTCTAGGTAGTAATGATAGTAGTAGTAGTGATGGTGGTAGTAGTAGTGATGGTGGTAGTAGTAGTGATGGTGGTAGTAGTAGTAGTAGTAGTGATGGGTCGTAGTAGTTGCAATAGAGAACTAATACACATAAAGGTGTTTAAAAAGTTGCCAAATAGCACCGAACTCTAACAGAACAGACAGGACTTACAGACAGACAGACAGACAGACAGACAGACAGACAGACAAAAAGAAAAACCCCACAACTCTTTCTAAAACTCCCCATAAATCTCACCAGACTCAACTTGTCGACTTTGACGTGAACTCAAATCATAATTCACGACAATAATAAAAACAAAAACACCCCTCTAATCCACAAGCCGGAAACAGTCAAGTCATCAACAGCGTCCACGCACCCACACATGACGTTCACTGAATATATCAAACCCATACTTTGCAGACGTGAATTTGCAACACATGGACATAGGTTTCAACATGGCCTGAGTCTGCAATGAAGCCACACACACACACACACACACACACACACACACACACACACACACACACACACACACACACACACACACACACACAAGTACACATCAAAGACCAATATATTTGTAGTAATTTAGATGAATGGTCACTCAGTGTTTATCTATGACTATATGATCACTAAGCCTACTCTGTCATGGTGGAGTGGTTGGTTTGGCTTGATGGTGAAAGGTAAGTTGGTTGCAGTGGCTCATTGTTGGTTGGTTAAATATTGACTGATGAGTTGGTTGACATAGTGTGGTGTGGGTCGCGGAGGCCTTGACCTTACTCTCATATGGCCCAATCACAACCACCTGCTGTCACCCACCCACCTGCTGTAACTCACCCACCCACACACACCCACCCACTCACCACCCACCCTGTCACTCATCCACCTGCGTGTCACTCAACCCTGCTGTCACCATCCACCTGCTGTAACCCCACCCACCTGCTCACTTGCTCCACCCAAGCTGTCACTCACCCACTTGCTAACTCACCCACCCCTGACACTAAACCACCCTGCCATCCCATCCACCTGCCGTAACTCACCCACCTGTTGACACTCATCCACCTCCTGTAACTCATCCACCTGCTGTAACTCACCCACCTGCTGTCACTCATCCACCCTGACACTCCAACCACCTGCTGACACTCACCCACCTGTTGACACTCATCCACCTGCTGTAACTCATCCACCCAACTCACCCACCCGCTGTCACCAACCACCTGCTGTAACTCACCCACCTGCTGTCACCACCCACCCTGACATCACCTCACACCTGTCAACTCAACCACCTGCTGTCCCATCCACACCTGCTGGCTGACTCATCCACCTGCTGTCACCATCCACCTGCCGTCACTCAACCACCTGTGTCACTCAACCACCTGCTGTCACTCAACCACCTGCTGACACTCAACCACCCTGTAACTCACCCACCTGCTGTCACCAACCACCTGCTGTAACTCACCCACCTGCTGTCACCTAAACCACCTGCTGTCACTCATCCACCTGCTGTAACTCACCCACCTGCTGTCACTCAACCACCTGCGGTCACCACCCACCGGTCACCAACCACCTGTAACTCACCCAACCTGCCATCACCAACCACCTGCTGTAACTCACCCTGCTGTCACTCAACCACCTCGCTGTAACTCACCCACCTGCTGTCACTCACCCACCTGCAAGGTCTACCAACCACTCACTGTCACTCACCATAGCGCCAAGCAGTCAACCACAGCCGCAATAACGAGTGGCATCGACCCATCACCTCATAAATCACGGTTTACGAAAAAAATAGTGCCCGCAGCATCGACTAAGTAAGAGCACTAACCATCATCACAGTTTATGACGGCAAATGTAATTGTCAAAAAGAACGACCAATCATAGCCTGGTAAACATAATCCTATTTTACGGATAATTATTTTTACGCTTAGATAATTGGCCACTTGATCGTCCAATCACAGTGAGCGGACGTAATTACCTTACCGCATATTGAGCACCAACGATACCAGTCTAAATATTAGCCAATCAGAGCTCGACAAATCGGATCATACAAAGGGAATCTCAGTATTAGCCAATCAGAGCGGGCCAAATAAAAGAGTCACATTTTACTACATTGGCTGGCTGGTACCGACCACCAATTACAGGCAGGTACACTCACCGGTCACTCATCATACCATAAATTAGAAGTATCGATAACCACTCCTAATGTCACCAACGGTTCACTCACCAAGGCCACTTACCAGTCACGCACCGGTCATTCATCAACCATCAACAGTCACCTACCAATGTCACTCACCAAGGTCACTAAGTCACTATTCAAGGTCACTCACCAGTTACTCATCACACACTCACCAGTCACCAAGGCCACTCGCAGTCACCCCAACAGTCATTCAAATAAGAGCACCCAACAGTCACTCACCAGACACACATTACTAATCAAACAATCACGCATTAAGGCTGCCCAACAGTCACTCACCAAGGCCACTCACCAATCACCCAAATAACTGCTACTAATCACACCCATACCACAACCAAACAAGCACCATCAAGGATCTGTCCACCAGGTAAACTCTAGGTAATTAGACCAACAGACACACAAGGTAAACACGAACCTCGCTTACCTGTCGTGTCCAGGTGGCGGCGGGCGGCGACGAGGCGGTGATCGAGGTGTTGATGTGTTTATACACCCGTACGCCCACACACCCATTCCACTCACCCACATGCCTATCCCACCTATCGTCCGTCTACACCACTCCGCCTCTAACCCCACCCACTCTTCATCCACCCACCAGCCACCCACCCACCACGCGCTCAACTGTGTACAGGGTGTTCCTCTTGAGCCAGACGGAGCCTCAGCAAATTCACAAAAACAAAGTCGAAGTTAGGCTTTAATTGCCACCTCCTCCACCTGCTGCTGTTACCTGTACCCTGCCCCGGGCCTCACACCTGAGATAAGACGTACACAAACAGGTGGGTCTTTGTGTAATCCCAGGAGGAAGGGCGACAAACACTCTGCCACCTGACGTCCGCTTAATGACAACAGGTAAAACTTAAGAGCCAGGAATTAATAATACTTTAAACTAGACAGATAGATAGATAGATAGATAGATAGATAGATAGATAGATAGATAGATGATTGTTCGGGGTATACTCAGACAGTACATGTATACAATGTACAAAGTAATTATATTCATATGAGAGTGTGTGTGTGTGTGTGTGTGTGTGTGTGTGTGTGTGTGTGTGTGTGTGTGTACTATAACACTAACAGGTAAGGTAAGGTGTAGGTGTTAATTAACGCTTATGAATACAATTTAGGTAAACACACAAACATTAATATTAATTCACCTTCATTTTTCCTTCGTTTATCATTTATTCATTTATTTATATTTTTATTATTTTATTATTATTATAGTCTTTTTACGATTCAACACCAAACCGAATCGTGTCCGGATAACACACACACCACAGCCCTCCGCAGGTATACACACACACACAGCCCCTCCGGTATACACACACACACAGTCCCTCCAGTACACACACACACAGCCTCCGGTATACACACACACACAGCCCTCCGGTATATACACAAATCACTACATATATTTGTGATTTTTTTTACAAAACTATTTAATTTCACCGTAAAAATATAATTTGTATTTT
The DNA here is from genome assembly GCF_018991925.1 of Homarus americanus. Lineage (NCBI taxonomy): Eukaryota > Metazoa > Arthropoda > Malacostraca > Decapoda > Nephropidae > Homarus > Homarus americanus. The sequence continues at coordinate 19,941 of NW_024725653.1, read as the reverse complement.
TCTCGTTTTACACAAATACATTTATTAGTTATGGTCGTTTTTGTCTAGTTTTGGGATTACAGATATTTCCAAAGATCAATTTTAGTTAAAACAAATTTGTCAAAGTTTCAGAATTAGTTGATTTTTGTGTGTTTATATACAATGTCTCCCAGGTAACATTCACACCTAACCCAACCCAACCCAACCAAACCAGCCCAACCTAACCTCAACCGAACCAAACCACTTAAGATCTAACCATAACCATAACATAACATAACTAACCTAACCTAACCTAACCCAACCAAATCAAACCCAACCCAACCCAGCCAAACCAAACCAAACCTAACTCACTAACCCAACCAAAGCCAACCTAACCCAACCAAGCTCCATCCATGGCACTGTTACTTGCCTTACCTGTCTCTAAGAGTGCCTTCAGGTAATTAGAAAATTTTACCTGAGTGTCATCCATCCGCTCTTAACAAGTCACCATTCATCTATCTATCTATATTTATCTACCTGATTTATCTATCCATCTATCTATTCATTCTATCTATCTATCTATCTACATATCCATATATCATTTGTACTGTGTCATGACAAACATTCACACTCTAATCACCTCATTTATCACTAACTACCCATTTTATATCTATAATTATTTTAACTATTTATTTCTAATTGGGGAAACTATCATATATAAATTCTACTTACCAAATTATTTTTTTCAGGGAACCGCGTCGCATAATATTGGTTTAAACAAAAAATATAATTACTCCACTACTGAATATGCAAATGAGTTTATTCAAATGACGCGACAAATATAATACAGCGAAACCTCTATGACTATATGGAGGAAAGTCCGCTATATCGAGGTACGTTAGATATGAAACCCTATTTAGCGGACTGTATAGAGGAGTCCGCTATACCGAGGGTACGTTAGATATGAAAACCCTCATTTAGCGGACTATATATGAGGAAAGTCCATTATATCGAGGGTACGAAATATGAAACCCTATTTAGCGGACTATAGGAGAGGAAAGTCCGCTCATATCGAGGTCACGTTAGGATAAAACCCTATTTAGCGGACTATATGGAGAGGAAAGTCCGCTATATCGAGGGTACGTTAGATATGAAACCTCTATTTAGGGACTATATGGCCAGATAACTAAGATAACCTATACGAATAACTCCACTGCATAGCCCCGGCAACTAAGACAGCCTTCACAACAGCTTCCCTGGCCAAGATAAATACAATTAGCTCCCTGGCCCAAGATACACTCAAATAACTCCTTAGCTCAGATAACCTTCCATCCACCCTGAACACAACACCTGCACAAATAAGCGAAATTAAACCCGTGTTCACCTTGAGCTCCCCAAATACCTTGCGGGAAGAGACACACACACACACACACACACACACATCTGTACTCACTGAATTAGGTGTCTTGGGGAAGATTGGGCCGGCACCTCTACACCTGTACACATACACACCCAGGTGGGAGACTGGTGACACACACCTCCAATTATACACACCTGTAGGAGATAAAGAGAGAGGGGAGGAGGCTTGATTAGATAAAGATGAAGAAGAAAGAAGAAGAAATAATGTAAGTCATTTTTTTTTTTTAATTTCTAACATTTTGGCTGCACATGAATCGCCCCCATTATCTTCCCCCATCTCTACCCTCTCTCCCCACTCGTATTTCTTCCCACTTTCCTCTACTCTTCATCCTTCCCACTGCCTACTCTCAACCCTCTCAACCTCCATTCCATTTCACATTCTCCACCTAAAACTCACTATTCTTCCCTCAACGTCTACTCCCCCTGTCCCTCCCACTCTCTCCCCTCTCCCCACTCACTCCCACTTCACTCCTCTCCTCACACCACTCCCTCCGCCAGCCTCCCTCATCTCACATCACTGAATATCTAACGTCTCCATTTTATAGTTTTTTTCCTCTGGTCATTAAGAAGTCGTTTCGAAGAGAGAGAGAGAGAGAGAGAGAGAGAGAGAGAGAGAGGAGAGAGAGAGAGAGAGAGAGAGAGAGAGAGAGAGAGAGAGAGAGAGTATTGTATATATGTACTTTAATCTATCTATCTCATTCTATCATCAATCTTTCTATCGATCTATCTGCAGATCTAACATGGGAGACGACACAGCCCTCAGGTGAACAAAAGTTCTCACACCCTGTCAATTAGTGAGGATCCTTCAGCGCCTCTCGTCAGTGGAGAGCGTGTCTGGTCACCTCTGATTAAACTCCCAGGTAGATTAAGTTACCCAGAGTTTATCTCCTCTGCCAATCAGGAAAAGCCGCCTTGATCTTGAACTCTGATTGGACGTGTTCTCCTGTCGCCAACCAGGAAAAGTTTTGATCGTGTGCCTGATTGGAGGACATTTTCTTATTCACCAATCAGTGGGCACTTATCTTAAAATCTGAATGGGCAACGTTTCATCATATTCACCAATCAGGAAGGAAGAAAACCTTTATCTTCACGCTCTGATTGGACGATATCCCACCACAATAGCCCAATAGAATAATTTTACTCCACCAAGATGATGATAATAATTGGTGATAAAAACTCCCTGTACTAAATTATTAACACCACCACCATTTCCTCACTTACAAAATAACCTATTAATTACATCAGCCAGTAGGTGTAATTGAGCTAATTATCTAGTTCAGTAGTTAACACCTGGAATTAAATAACACCTCTTTGTATATATATAAAAATTCACACACAATTATTAACGTTATTAATTAAAGATAACATATTTAATTAAGAGGAGCGATCCCCCAACAGGTAATGAATGATATAGTACTATTTTTATAGTAATTAACCTGTGTTACTTTTAATATATATATTTTTAATACTTTCGTCTGTATTTTTTAATAGTTTCCTTTTCTTTAATATTTTCATTTCGATTCAATATTTTTTCGTCTTTGTAATTTTGAAATATTTTTTCTTTTTTATCAATACTTTTATACTTTCATTCATTTTCAGTATTTTTGGCCATTATAACCCCAGAAAAATGGCGGGGGAGAGGAGAATACTCTGAATACATCATAATTCTATTTCTCGTAACTTTCCTCAGCCCACTTAAAAACCTCATTACAAGTAAGTGGGAATGATAAAGTTGACGGGAGTGAGAGTGAAGTGGTGGAGAGTAGTGAGAGGCGGGTGGTGAAAGGCACAGGACGACTAGACTCATCTGGATAAAGTTAATTAGGTAGTAGATCTCTCTCTCTCTCTCTCCGGGAGCCTCACCCACCTAAATCCCAGCTCCTTCAGGACGTTAACTCCCTCGGGATCATTGTTACTCCTCGACGGACGGACAGACAAATATACAGACGGACGGAAATAAAACGAACAGACGGACAGAATGACAAGACATACAGACGAAAGAACTTATCATAGCTTCATGCAAGAGTTTCAAACTTAACCCAACACACACACACACACACACACACGACCTGAGGCGTGACGTCAGGTAATCACCCACCATAAACAACAGGGTTCACAGAGCCTTAACGACACGGTACAGATTGTTCCGTTTAGCTAGTTTAAAATTTTGCTGCGACGAATGCATAACTCAAGAGAAATTAACTGAAAAATATTATATTACAAACCAAAAAAAAAATAATAATAATAACAATAATAATAATATATAATAAAAATAATAATAAATAAAATAATAAAATAATAATAATAATAATAAAAATAACAATAAAATAATCTACAATGACCCATCTACCTAATTATATTTCGTGAATAGTAATTAATTAAAACTACTAGCCACATATATATTTAATTATCTACTATTATTTGTGTACATCAACTCTATATAATTGGCTATTCTAATTATAGGTCTTTGTGTTATAGTTGTTATTATAGATCACAATTACAATACCTTAATCTGATTGTTAGGTTATATACAATTGGTAGTTTTCTCGCCTCGAATCACCTCGTCTCGCCTCTCCTCGAATGACTTCCGGATTTAGAGACATTAAATTCATCCCGATCTAGAGGCATTATATTATCCGGATTTATAAACAAAACATCATCAAATTATCCGGATATAGCAACGTGTCAATTTACCCGGGTTTTAAGACACCATATTCATTCCGATTTCCGAAAGACGCCAATTCATCCCGATTTGACATCAAATTATCGGATTTGAAACGCGTCAATTTATCCGGATTTAGAGGGCCTCATCCCCTGTTGCCATCGGGTGAGCCCTCATTCGTCTGCACTCAACAGAAGGCCATTAAGGGCGGCTGGGGTTACACCAGGTTGACGCCGCCATAAGAGAACAACAGCCAGCTTCTGACGTCAACACCTCCGTCCTGGCCTCCGCCCACTCCTGCTTTCACGTGTAACTCACTTTCCTCACGTGTAAACTCACTTTCCTCACTGTAAACTCACTTTCTCACGTGTAACTTTCCACTCCCACCCTCGACCTCCTCCCCTCACAAGTAAACTCCTTTCCTCCCTCACTTCCCTGTAAACTCCCCACCCTCCTTCTCTCCCTCCCTCACCCCAAACACAAGTAAACTCCTCTCTACTCTCACCATAATACTCCTAATTTACCCATTAATCTCTGTGACTCTCTCCCTGTTAATTTCCCCGCCCATCCTCTTTACTCTCCCTACTTATATCCCCCTTTTTTTTCTCCTCATTCATTCTCTCCTCTCATTCTTAGTCTAGCTCGTCTTGTTTCTTTCTTCATTAATCTCCTTAAATCCTATCCATTAATCCCTTGAAAACATTAATCTCCCTTAGTTCCTCTTCTTTCATCCCTATTCAATACCAATTAATATCCTTCATCTCTCAATTAATCTCCCTCAACTACCCATTAATCTCCCTCAAATCAAGTAATCTCCTCAAATCCCAATTAATCTCCCTCAACTACCCATTTATCTCCCTCATCTCCTCCCATTCATCTCAAACTTCTCCTGCCTCCCCTATTAATCTTCCTTTATTCTCCCCCTCCCATAACTTCCCTCATTTATCTCCATTCACCTCCTCCTTCTCTCCAGTCTCCCTCCTCACTCCTTCCCTCCCACCTACACCTCCTTCCCATTGCCCCTCCCCACCCCCACCTACCCCTCCTCCCCAGTCATCAACTCCCTCCCTTCCCTCCCCAGTCATCTACTCCTTTCCTCCTCTCCCTCCTTCCTTCCTTCCTCCTTCCCCTCTCTCTCTCTCTCTGTCTCTCACCCAGACACCTGTATTTCATCCAGCAATTCTCATCAACTGCCTAGAAACAATCTATTGTCCTGAGGTGGAGTGAGGTGGAGGAAGAATGAGAGGTGACAGTTGAGGCAGTGGTGAGCAGGTAGGGGACAGGTAGGGGACAGGTAGGGGCAGGTGAGGGACAGGTGGTGACAGGTGAGAGGACAACAAGTAAAAACCCTCCACGTTAAAACCAATTAAAATTAAGTTTAAGATTCCCATAACAAACAAACAAACAAACAACGAAAGATCAATTTACCACCTTGGCTGATAAAAAAATGGCGGCGATAAACTGAGACTCTACCTTAAGCATTTCCTCGTGTCTAGTCACGGGAAAAAACAAGATATTAGTAAGTTTTTTTGGGATGAGAAGAGAATCAGACGGCAGGAAAGCGAACAAGTGCTCTTATATTAATTCCTGCCTCTATCACGCCCGTCCTCGAGGTGTGGTGGAGGAGGTGAAGGTATTGAGGTGGAGATGGAGAGGAGGTGGTGGTGAGGTGGTGAGGTGGAAGTGGAGGGAGTGGAGAGAAAAGACCTCGCTCTCTCCCCATAAACACACTAACACCGGATGTAAACAACTTTAAAACGCCGCTTCTCAAACATATAAGTGTGTGTGTGTGTGTGTGTGTGTGTGTGTGTGTGTGTGTGTGTGTGTGTGTGTGTGTGTGTGTGTGTGTGTGTGTGTGTGTGTGTGTGAAAGAAAAACATCGACAAAATAGTCATATCACTTCCATCCGCCAGTATCAAGCATTCGCCATACTTCGCCTCCACACTATATTCGCCAGACGAACCCTTCAACTCTCCCACCACTCCCTAATAACACACTAATGGAATCTTCGCCAGAGCACCAACTTTTCGTCCGCCTTCTGCCCCACCGAGAACCTCTTTTTATGGTACAAGGAAGAGTCACTTGTTTCTCGTCAAGGTGGAATTTTTTCGTTGAGATCATCAAGACTGTCTCAAGGCTGGAGTGCTTCCTCGTGTCCGCTTCTCTCCTGGTGCAAAATCTCGTCTTCTTATCTCTCTCTCTCTCTCTCTCTCTCTTTCTCTCTCTCTCTCTCTCTCTCTCTCTCTCTCTCTCTCTCTCTCTCGGCAGCTTTTCGATTCTCTGTCTCAAAATTCTCAAAGTTATCTGAAAATTCCTTTAAATGTCGAAATTCTGTCTGAAAATAACCTCTAACTTCCTTCAATTCTCCACATCTATCTCCAGTGAGAGACAGGTTACTAGGCCACACATGCTCGAGGAGCTCTCCACTGCTCATCTCCTGTCGTCTTCATCAAAGGGTCGAGGCTGCCATCATCATCCTGACCACCACCACCCACTGCCACCACCTCTGCCATCACCACCACTGCCACAACCCCCTGTCACTATCCCTGCCTGCCATCACCCCTACCACCAACCTTGCCCCCAGCCTACCAACACAACCCTCACCATCTCTGCCACCACCCAACCACCACCCTTGCCACCAAACCCTGGCCCCACCCTTTCACCAACTCCCCACACCACCACCCCTGCTCCCAACCCTGTCACCACCCTGCTCCCACTCTGTCACCACCCCCTGCTCCCCACCTGTCACCACCCCTGCTCCCCACCCTGTCACCACCCCCAGTCTACCCTGTCACCACCCCTGCCCCAACTCTGTCACCACCCCAGCCCAACCCTGTCACCCCCTGCTCCCACCTGTCACCAACTCTAACCCAACCCTGTCACCAACCCCTGCCCACCCTGTCACCTCACTCCCCAGCCCACCCCTGTCACCACCCCTGCTCCCACCCTGTCACCAATCTCCAGCCCAACCCTGTCACCAATCCTGCTCCCAATCTCTGTCACCACCTCAACCCAACCCTGTCACCACCCCTGCCCACCCCTGTCACCACCCCAGCCCACCTGTCACCACCCCAGCCCACCCTGTCACCACCTCTGTCTCCAACTCTGTCACCTCCCCCTGCTCCCAACTCTGTCACCACACCCCAGCCTCCACCCTGTCACCAACCTGCCCCAACTCTGTCAACCACCCCAGCCCACCTGTCACCACCCCTGCTCCCCATCCTGTCACCAACTCCAACCCAACTCTGTCACCACCCCTACCCACCCTGTCACACCCCAGCCCACCTGTCACCACCCCTGTCAACCCTGTCACCACCCAGCCCATCCTGTCACCAACCCTGTTCAATTCTGTCACCACCCTCAACCCACCCTGTCACCCACCTCAACCCACCCTGTCACCACCCCTGCCTCCACTTGTCACCACCCCAGCCCAATTCTGTCACCACCCCAGCCCACCCTGTCACCACACCCCTGCCCACCCTGTCACCCACCCCAGCCCAATCCTGTCACCACCCCAGCCCAACCTGTCACCACCCCTAGCCCAACCTGTCACCCCACCCCTGCCCAACCCTGTCACCACCCCAACCCAACCCTGTCACCACCCCCCTGCCCACCCTGTCACCACCCCAGCCCACCCTGTCACCAACCCCAGCCCAACCCTGTCACCAATCCCTGCCCAACCCTGTCACCAACCTGTCCCACTGTCACCAATCGCCAACCCTGTCACCAACCCTGCTCCAACCCTGTCACCACACCCCAGCCCACCCTGTCACCAACCCTGCTCCAATCCTGTCACCAATCCCTGCTCCCAACCTGTCACCAACCCCAGCCCAACCCTGTCACCACCCTGCCCACCCTGTCACCACCCCAGCCCACCCTGTCACCACCCCTGCTCCACCCTGTCACCACCCCTGTCCCAATTCTGTCACCACCCCCTGCTCCCACCTGTCACTGCCCCAGCCCACCCTGTCACCACACCCCCTGCCCACCCTCTGTCACCAATCCCCAGCCCAACCCTGTCACCTCACCCCTGTTCCCACCCTGTCACCACCCCAGCCCAACCTGCTCACCACCCCTGCCCCCACCCTGTCACCACCCCTGCTCCCACCTCTGTCACCACCCCAGCCCACCCTGTCACCACCCCTGCTCCCAACTCTGTCACCATTCCAGCCCAACTCTGTCACCACCCCCTGCCCAATTTTGTCACCACCACCCCTGCTCCCACCCTGTCACCACCCCAGCCCACCCTGTCACCACCCCTGCCCACCCTGTCACCACCCCAGCCCACCCTGTCACCAACCCCAGCTCCACCCTGTCACCACCCCAGCCCACCCTGTCACCAATCCCTGCTCCCACTGTCACTCACCCTGCCCAATTCTGTCACCACCCCTGTCCCCACTCCCATCAACACCACACCCCAGCCCACCCTGTCACCCAACCCTGCTCCCAATTCTGTCACCATCCCAGCCCACCCTGTCACCACCCTGCCCCACCCTGTCACCACCCCAGCCCACCTGTCCTCCAGCCCACCCTGTCACCACCCCCACTACCCTGTCACCACCCAGCCCACCCTGTACCCCCAGCCCACCCTGTCACCACCCCAGCCACCCTGTCACCACCCCAGCCCACCCTGTCACCACCCCAGCCCACCCTGTCACCACCTGCTCCCACCCTGTCACCACCCCTGCCCACCCTGTCACCACCCCAGCCCACCCTGTCACCACCCCAGCCACCCTGTCACCACCCTGCCCACCCTGTCCCACCACCCAGCCCACCCTGTCTCACAGAACAAAGTACCATAAGAATCCCTCACCTGTTTGATCTTCTTTTTAGGTTCTCTATATCTTCGGTGACCTGTGCTGCTACACGAACATTCTCTCCCCAGATTACACACTTCTCCTTGCATCACCCACCCCTTGATTAAACACTCTAACCCTAACCTGATCTAAACTAGCCTTAACCTACTGTAACCTGATCTAAACTAACCTTAACCTAACCTGATCTAAACCAACCTTAACCTACTGTAACCTGATCTAAACTAACCTTAACCTACTGTAACCTGATCTAAACTAACCTTAACCTAACCATAACCCTAAGCTAATCTGACCTACACTCTAACCTAACCTACCTCAACCTGACTTAAACCCAACTAACTAAACCTCCTAACATGACGAAACCCTAACCCTAACCTAACCATACCTAACCTAACCTAACCATACCTAACCTAACCTAACCATACCTAACCCTAACCTAACAATACCTAACCTAACCTAACCTAACCATACCTAACCTAACCTTAACCAAACACTGATCTAACCCTAACCTAACCATACCTAACCTAACCTAACCATACCTAACCTAACCTAACCCTAACCTAACCATAATCTCAAAAACCTAACCTAACCTAAGAGTGTTTTATCATCAGGTAAAATAAACTAAGGTGTCTAATCCCTAGTTAATCATATTTATTGTTATTTCTCAGGTGAACCTCTTCGACATTTCTACCTTTTAAAGAAGTTTATTTTTCCTCGTCTCCTCTTCTTATCGTTTTTCTTGTTATCTTCTCTACGTGATATATCTTAATACTTTTCCTCCACTCACTCACTCTCTCTCTCTCCTTCCTTCCCTCCCTCTCTCTCACTATCTCTATCTCTCTCTTGGTAATATTTCTTCTATTTCTTATCTTTATCGACGTTTGTTTTACTTCACTGTTGATGGCAATAAGTTCGAAGAGTTTTAATACCTTGATACAATTTCAATTTTGTTTTTGTTTTCTTTTGTCAGGATGGAAAATTAAACTTTCCTTTTGTCTTTAGTTGGATCACCTGAAGATTAGACACCCTAATGCTACCTGAAAGAGGTTAGGTTGGGTTAGGTCACATTAGGACCCCTACACCATCATTCCACCACATACACAGGACCACATACACAAGGACCCTACACCACACAACACAGGGGCCCCCTACACCACACAACACGAGGGCCCCCTACACTACAACACAGGGGACACTACACCACACACAACAGGGACCCAACACCCACACACAACACAGGGCCCCTACACCACACAACACAGGGGCCCTACACCCACACAACACGAGGGCCCTACACCACACACACAACACAGGGGCCCCCTACACCACACACACAACACAGGGGCCCCTACTCCCAACACGAGGCCCCTACACCACACAACACGAGGGGCCCTACACTGCACCAACACGAGGGCCGTACACCCCGAGACCCCCCTACACCACACGAGGGCCCCCTACACCACACGAGGACCCCTACACACACAACACGAGGGCCCGCTACACACGAGGGCCCCCTACACCACACGAGGGCCCCTACACACGAGGGCCCCCCTACACCACGAGGACCCCTACACCACACCACACGAGGGCCCCTACACACACAACACGAGGGCCCTACACCACGAGGGCCCCTACACCACACGAGGACCCCACACCACACACAACACGAGGCCCGCTACACAACACACACGAGGGCCCCTACACCACACAGGGGCCCCCTACACCACGAGGGCCCCCTACACCACACGAGGACCCCTACACCACACAACACGAGGGCCTGCTACACAACACGAGGGCCCCTACACCACGAGGCCCCCACACCACACGAGGGCCCTTACACCACACGACACGAGGCCCGCACCACACGAGGCCCCTACACCACACACGTCTCCCCTTGTTTGTCCTTCAGTGATCCATAAACTCGAGGGTCTTAATAACGCGTCTCCCCCCTTCTTCCCTCCCTCAGCATGAAGCACCTCTTGAGACGCACCCAACGACCTACCTCAGCCACACGGTCTTCCTCAGTCAAGCTACACGGTCTTCCTCAGTCAAGCTACACGGTCTTCCTCAGTCAAGCCACACGGTCTTCTCTGTCAAGCTGCACGGTCTTCTCAGTTAAGACTTCACGGTCTTCCTCAGTCAAGCTACACGACCTCCATAAGTCAAGCTACACCGGTCTTCTCTCAGCAGCCACACGGTCTTCCCCAGTCAAGCCACACGGTCTTCAGTCAAGCTACACGGTCTTCCTCAGTCAAGCTACACGGTCTTCTTCAGTCAAGCTACACGGTCTTCTTCAGTCAGGCTACACGGTCTTCTTTCAGTCAAGCTCCACGGTCTTCTCAGTCAAGCCACACGGTATTCTCAGTCAAGCCACACGGTCTTCTTCAGTCAAGCCACACGGTCTTCTTCAGTCAAGCTACACGGTCTTCTTCAGTAAGCTTTCACACGGTCTTCCTCAGTCAAGCTTTCACACGGTCTTCCCTCAGTCAAGCTACACGGTCTTCCTCAGTCAAGCTACACGGTCTTCCTCAGTCAAGCTACACGGTCTTCCTCAGTCAAGCTAGGAGTGCTTCTCTGTCCAAGCTACACGGTCTTCCTCTGTCCAAGCTTCACGGTCTTCCTCAGTCAGCCACGGTCTTCCTCTGTCAAGCTTCCACGGTCTTCCTCTGTCAAGCTTCACTGTCTTCCCTCTGTCAAGCTTCACGGTCTTCCTCCTGTCCATACACGGTCTTCCTCTGTCCAAGCTTCTGTCTTCCTCTGTCAAGCTCTTTGGTCTTCCTCCTGTCAAGCACCATGGTCTTCCTCTGTCAAGCTACGGTCTTCCTCTGTCAAGCTGCATGGTCTTCCTCAGTCAAGCTATACGGTCTTCCTCCAGACAAGCTACACGGTCGTCTCAGTCAAGCTACACGACCTCCCTCAGTCAAGCTACAGTCTTCCTCAGTCAAGCTACACGACCTCCCTCCAGTCAAGCTACACGGTCTTCCTCCAGACAAGCTACACGGTCGTCCTCAGTCAAGCTACGACCTCCCTCCAGTCCAAGCTACACGGTCTTCCTCAGTCCAAGCTACACGACCTCCCTCAGTCCGACTTCACGACCTCAGACAAGCTACACGGTCTTCCTCAGTCAAGCTTCTGACCTCCCTCAGTCCAAAGCTACTGACCTTCCTCAGTCAAGCTACACGACCTCTCAGTAAAACCTGACCATTCTTAGTTAAACTACAGCCTTCCTCCACCGTCTTCTCATCACCCCGTCCTTCTCACCCACACATTTATCCATGACATTTTTTTCTTCTTTCGATGTCATGACCCCCTCACCCTCACCACCCCCCCACCCCTCTCTCTCTCTCTCAGCTCGTGCCATAGAATTAGTCAACCCGACCACTCTACAGGCTGTTGGTCCTGATGCTTCCACCTGGCCTCCCCCCCCGGCCGTATTTTTACCCCGTCATAGGTTCCTGGTGCTTCACTTGGCCAGTGAGGCTTGCTTATCTTACCACCCCACCACTCCACCACCACCACCACCACTACGGGTTTTGGTGAAGCAACGTAAATACTTGGTGGCATCTTGGTGAAGCAACGTAAATACTTGGTGGCATCTTGGTGAAGCACTTTATACCTGCAGTAACGTAAGACTTGGTGGGGATGAATCACTGTGTCTCACTTGGATGAAGCACCTCACAACGCAAACTGGTTTAACTAGATACTTGAGTCTACTTTCGGGGAGACTAAATTATGAGGCGCCATTGTAAGTTCTTTTGACGCAAGAGAGAGAGTTGATCAATCTTAGAAAGTGGTCTCCCAGTTCTCACAAACTGACCTCCCAGCTCTCACAAACTGGTCTCCCAGCTCTCACAAACTGGCCTCCCAGTTCTCACAAATTGACCTCCCAGCTCTCACAAATTGGCCTCCCAGCTCTCACAAACTGACCTCCCAGCTCTCACACATTGCCCTCCCAGCTCTCACAAACTGACCTCCCAGCGCACCTCCCAGCTCAATCTCGTCTTCTTGAGCAAACTTTTCGGGTGTTTTTCGAGGTGTGACCCCCTAAAGTTTCCCCCCCCCCGTCACACACCTGACCTCTGACCCGGAAATCTGGCGACCTATTGGAAAAATCTGTGCAAATCTGTGACCTCGAATAAATCTGTAATCTAGTGAAATCTGTGTCCTAGAATATATTTGTAGCAGCTAGTGAAAATCTATGCATTCATGTGTTGGAGTAGGATTAGGGGTGTGTTGGAGGAGGATTAGGGGTGTGTTGGAGGAAGATTAGAGGTGTGTTGGAGGAGGATTAGGGGTGTGTTGGAGGAGGATTAGGGGTGTGTTGGAGGAAGATTAGAGGTGTGTTGGAGGAGGATTAGGGGTGGAGAAAATTCAGTGTGTGGAAGAGATTAGGGGAGGTGTTGTGTTGGAGAGGTTTTCAAAGTCATGTTGGAGTGGACCAAGAGGTGTGTTGGAGGAGGATTAGGGGTGTGTTGGAGGAGGATTAGGGGTGTGTTGGAGGAGGATTAGAGGTGTGTTGGAGGAGGATTAGAGGTGTGTTGGAGGAGGATTAGGGGTGTATTGGAGGAAGATTAGAGGTGTGTTGGAGTAGGATAAGGGGTGTGTTGGAGTAGGATTAGGGATGTATTGGTTGAAGGTCTGGTGGGGTAAACATCGCCCGCGTAAAAGTGGCCATTAAGCTACAGAGGAGGACGAGGAGGAAAGGAGGAGGAAGAGGAAGGGAAAGGAGGAAGAGGAGGGGAAAGGAGGGGCTGTAGAAGACGTAAACATCCCTTTGAGGAAACTACCACAACAACAACAACAACTACTACTACTTCAGTCATAACCTTGACCTTTGTAACAACGTTCTTCTATACCAATTCTAGGTCAATACCACAGTCTTATCACACACACACACACACACACACACACACACACACACACACACGAGCTGACATATAGGAAAATATCTAATATCTTCCCCTTCCTCCTGCTGCTCCCCCCTCTCCTCCTCCTCCATCACCAGCACCCCCTCCCTCTCCTCCTCCACCACCAGCACCATCTTCTCCTTCACTTCCTCCCTCTCCAACACCAACCCTTCTCTCCCCTCCTCCACAAGCACCAACTCTTCCTCCAACACCTCTCAATCTCTCTGCTTCTCCTCCAACAACCATCACCTCTTCCTCCAACAACCACCACCTCCTCTCCTTCTCCACCAGCACCACTTCCTCCTCCCTCTCCTTCACCACCTCCAACACCACCTCCAACACCTTCTCCTCCGGGTGAGTTATGGCCACACTCCAAAACTCAGATTCCCAAGGGATCGTACCTTAATAGTTTCCACCCCGCTCCTGGCGATGAAGGAAAGGCGTAGAATCTCTCTCGTTCACTCCAATGACCACACCACCACAACACCCTTTTATATATAGCTCCAGGCGATCTATATATATATGACTATAACCCCACAATAAGGTAGGAGAATATACTATGTCAAGTGTTGATACATTCTCCCAAGAAGGTAAATATTAGTGAGAAGAAAGGAAAAAAAAAATGTAGGAACTTGTGAGGATATGACACTATGGTTCTCCTCTTCCTCTCTCAGTTATCTCCCTCCTTGTTCCCCCTCCCCTCCCCTCCTCCTCCTCCTCCCCGGTAAAAATTGTCGCGCGCTAAACAATTTTTTCCTCCTCTGGCCACCACCCCCCTCATCCACCCCCTCTGGCCACCACGACCCCCCATCACCCACCCCCCTCCTTCTCATTCTTTCGCGAAGATTTTCCCCAAACTAGTTATTAATAGTGTCCGAAGTTTGCGCGCCCACCACCACCCACCACCCACCTCACCCATCGTACCACACCACCGCCCACCACCCCCACCCCCAGGATCACTAGAGAGTTTACGTCTTCTTTTGTTTCTTTTTGTTTTGAGTTTCGTCTATTTTTTCCCCCCACATCGATGGAGATTAATGTCCCTCTGGAATTAAGTAAACAACCGGGAGAATTTATGATGTCTGGCTCCGGCGGTGAGTCCTTCCCTTGAGGAGGAGGTCTTGGAGGAAGTACCAGTATAAGGAGGTGGTCTTGAAGTGCTAGTATAAGGAGGAAATCTTATGAATTCCCAGTATAAGGAGGAACAAGTCACAGTATAATAAGGTCTCGAGTTAGCACCAGTATAAGGAATAAGTAAGTCTCAGTATAAGGAAGATATATACCCCAAACACGATATAAAACTCCCTACCTCATCAACATTATCTCAACACATTATAAATATATACATCAAATGCTACAGTAATTAGCATAACGAGATTACCAGTTTGTGTTAATAAGTTATAGTAATTAAGTGAACTAACATATGATTGGTCCAGTTATCTCAAGTGACCTCTATCCTGTGTCACTGGTAATTAAATCAAGAGAATATATTAATTTTATCCAGTGTAGTTATTTTTTATTTATTTATTTATTTTTTGTAGCGCGCCACGTGTAGTTAATGGTGGTTGTGGTTGTTGTTGTTGTGGTTGTTATTAGTTGCGGTTGTTATTATTGCTATTATCATTTTTTAGTAGGCTAAGTAAAGAGAGAGATAGAGTGAAGATAGACATATTAAGAAGAATAACACCAATAACAATCAAAACAACAAGACAAACAAGGACCAAAATATATAACCCCCCAAAACACACACACACACACTCTCTCTTACCCCCAACAACAACAACAACACGTAAATAACAACAACAGAACGATAGCACGAACGCCACAACATTAAATAAGAACTCTTGAATGCAAATGGACACATGCAAATAGTTTAGTAGAACTGAGAACGCGCGTGTGTGTGTGTGTGTGTGTGTGTTCCAGTTGGGTTGGGATTGGTTGGATTAAGTTAAGATAGGTTAGGTCAGGTCAGGTCAAGCTAGGTCAGGTTAGGTTAGGTTGGAGGATAAAAAAAAAATCATATAAATCCTGTAACTATGAAAGAAAACAACAACAATACATTATCTCACTGACCATTACTGATGAGTAGTGTTGACGACCCTCCACAGGTGAGTCAAAGGGTACCTGTCTCACTCCCTTCACTAATCCACTTCCTGCAATCAACGAGTTGTTATTTACCTATAAATGACAACCACATAAACTGACATTTATTATTAAAATACAATGACAATATAGACCGTTGTTTGGTACTAATAATACCGTTGTGTGGTCTAAATGATACCGTTGTGTGGTACTAATTAATACCGTTGTGTGGTACTAAGATACCTGTGTGGTACTAAATGATACCGTTGTGTACTAAATATCCGTGTGGGTACTAAATGATACCGTTGTGTGGTACTAAATGATACCGTTTGTACTAAAGATACCGTTGTGTGGTACTAAATGATACCGTTGTGTGGTACTAAATGATACCGTGTGTGATAATTGTTCTAAATGATACCGTTGGTGATACTAAATGATGCCGTTTGTGGTACTAATATATTGGGTACTAAATTGTTTCTAAATGATACCGTTGTGTGGTACTAAATGATACCGTTGTGTGATACTAAATGATACCGTTGTGTGGTACTAAATGATACCGTTGTGTGGTACTTAAATGATACCGTTGTGTGGTACTAATAATACCGTTGGTACTAAATGAACTAGTGATACTAAATGATACCGTTGTGTGGTACTAAATGATACCGTTGTGTGGTACTAAATAATACCGTTGTGTGGTACTAAATGATACCGTTGTGTGGTACTAAATGATACCGTTGTGTGATACTAAATGATACCGTTGTGTGGTACTAATAATACCGTTGTGTGGTACTAAATGATACCGTTGTGTGGTACTAATTATACGGTACTAAATGATACCGTGTGTGATACTAAATGATACCGTTGTGTGGTACTAAATGATACCGTTGTGTGGTACTAAATGATACCGTTGTGTGGTACTAAATAATACGGTTGTGTGGTACTAAATGATACCGTTGTGTGATACTAAATGATACCGTTGTGTGGTACTAAATGATACCGTTGTGTGGTACTCAATTACCGTGTGTGTACTAAATGATACCGTTGTGTGGTACTAAATGATACCGTTGTGTGGTACTAAATGATACCGTTGTGTGGTACTAAATGATACCGTTGTGTGGTACTAAATAATACCGTGTGGTACTAATGATCGTTGTACTAAAATACCGGTTAAATGATACCGTTTGTGTGGTACTAAATGATACCGTTGTGTGGTACTAAATAATACCGTTGTGTGGTACTAAATGAAATACCGTTGTGGTACTAAATGATACCGTTGTGTGGTACTAAATGATACCGTTGTGTGGTACTAAATGATACCGTTGTGTGGTACTAAATGAATACCGTTGTGTGGTACTAAATAATACCGTTGTGTGGTACTAAATAATACCGTTGTTTGGTACTAAATAATACCGTTGTGTGGTACTAAATGATACCGTTGTGTGGTACTAAATAATACCGTTGTGTGGTACTAAATAAATGTGAATAATACCGTTGTGGTACTAAATGATACCGTTGTGGTACTAAATGATACCGTTGTGTGGTACTAAATGATACCGTTGTGTGGTACTAAATAACCGCTGTGTGGTACTAAATAATACCGTTGTGTGGTACTAAATGATACCGTTGTGTGGTACAATGCTTGTGGTACTAAATGATACCGTTGTGTGGTACTAAATGATACCGTTGTGTGGTACTAAATGATACCGTTGTGTGGTACTAAATGATACCGTTGTGTGGTACTAAATGATACCGTTGTGTGGTACTAAATAATACCGTTGTGTGGTACTAAATAATACCGTTGTGTGGTACTAAATGATACCGTTGTGTGGTACTAAATGATACCGTTGTGTGGTACTAAATGATACCGTTGTGTGGTACTAAACCTGGTACTAAATGATACCGTGTGTGATACTAAATGATACATAACTAAAAAAAAAAAAATAAGTATAAAAGAAGTAATATTTTCAGGTAATTTTGAGATCACGTGATTAACCCCCTGAGCATATTTCACCTCAAGACTAATCACAATAACGCTAACCCTAACTTAACCTAACCTAACCTCCTAATCGTTCTTAATGCTGTTGTCACTACACGGTTACTGCCTTGTACCAACACCAACAACTACATTATAAACAGTTTAACACCACAAATTTCTATTTAAATAACATAATCAATCACAGACACGTTTACATAATAATATATAAAATGCCTTAATTACCTGTTATTCTCCTTTACAAACTACAGTATAAAAACACACACGTCTTCACCTCCCTGTACACGACTCAAACCACAACACCACAACACGTACATAAACTTGGAAACGTGTATATAAAAAAATAATTAAATATCCTGTAAATTTTCTTGAGCGTTTTATGTATGGTAAATAATATAAAAATAATATTCTGTTGCAATGGGAGAAATTGTCCTGGGGTTTTGAATTAGAGAAAATGTGTCTCTTGCAGGGGGTACTAGAAATGGTAGTGAGACAAGGGTTGGAGGGGGGATTATGTTACTGCCGGTATCACTGTTGTTATTCTGCTATCATTACCCCTGGTGTCACTATTGTTGTCACTGCTGTTGATATCACTGTGGCTGGCTACAACATGGCCGCCGTCACTGCGTCCTCGCCTGTACAGCTGCAGCGATAACCGTAACTTGTGCTGTTACTACCTCGCTGCTGTGCCGTGGCGGCCGCTGTTAATGCTGCTTAAGTCTAAAATAGACAGTGTGTTGCTTGTATCACGTTACCTCAGCGTCGAACTGCTGTTATTGCTGCGGCTGTGTGTGTGTGTGTGTGTGTGTGTGTGTGTGTGTGTGTGTGTGTGTGTGTGTGTGTGTGTGTGTGTGTGTGTGTGAGAGAGAGAGAGAGCACAAGATACAATGATACTTTTCTGGTCTGTACAACACAATAACGTGGATAAGGTCAGGTCAGGTCAGGTCATATCAAGCCAAATCAGGTCAGGTATATGAGGCAAGTGTGAAAAATAAAATACAGCCACCTTAAGGAAGGAAGGGGGGGTCCGTGGGTTGGGGAGGGGGCATAACACACCTGGCCTTTTCAGTTCAGGTGTACCTAACCGTGGGAAATTTTGGACAAGCGTGGGAAAGTAGCGGAATATTGTTAAGCCATTGACGGAGTGGAAGGAGCGTAGTGTTTTTATTATTTATATATTTATTTTCATTTCTACACCGTTATCATTGTTATACCTATATATTATCATTATTCATTTATTTACTTCCATTTTCATTTCATCCATATTCTACTCTTCCTCTTCTTTCCAGTACTATTTCTTCTCATTCTTGAGTTCCTACGCCTCCTCCTCCTCTCCTTCCCCCTCTTCTATTCCAATTTTCTCCCTCTCCTTTCTTCTTCTCAGTCCTCCTCCTCCTCCTCCTCTTCTATTTTACTTCTTTCGTCCTCCTCCTCCTCCTCCTTCTTCATAACCAAAACTTAAGTACACCATAAAAATTATATTTGACAAATGTTACTTGTGACATAGTCAGAAGCTCAAGCAGCCACGGGCCATGTAACTCAGTGTGAGGCCATGTAACTCCAGTGCCGAGGCCATGGCCACACAGCCTGGGGCATGCAACTCAGTGCCAGGCCATGTACCACAGCCGGGGCATCAACTCAGTGCGAGGCCATGTACACAGCCTGGGGCCATGCAACTCAGTGCGGCCATGTGCCACAGCCTGGGGCCATGTAACTGTGCAGGCCATGTATCCACAGCCTGGGGGGCCATGCTAACTGTGCGAGGCCATGTCCACAGCCTGGGGCCATGTAACTCAGTGGGGCAAGTGCAGGCCATGTACCACAGCCTGGGGCCATGTAACCTCAGTGCAGACCATGTACCACAGCCTGGGGCCATGTAACTCAGTGCAAGGCCATGTAACTCAGTGCAGGCCATGTGCCTGGCCAGGGGCCATGCAACTCAGTGCAGGCCATGTACCCCACAGCCTGGGGCCATGTAACTCAGTGCAGGCCATATGGCCCATGCAGGCCATGGCACACAGCCAGGGGCCATGTAACTCAGTGCGGGCCATGTGCCACAGCCTGGGGCCATGTAACTCAGTGCAGGCCATATGCCACAGCCTGCTA
>NW_024725652.1:0-11052 GCF_018991925.1 Homarus americanus | reverse complement strand
CTAGAGAACTAGAAAATGCTAGTGACAGGGGGGAAGGAGGTTCAGAGGAAGAATAAAGATAGGATGGAAGTGAATTTTAGAAGGAGAGAACAGGTGCAGTGGCTAAACACCGCTTGCGTGAGGGGGTAGGCAAAATGCCCTTGAGGGTGCAACAACAACAATCAGGACGAGGCAGAGGGAGGGCGGGAGCAGGTCCGGGCAAGCAAAGGGCCAACGCGGGTGTTCTGATTGTCGTCTTAGCTTAGGCAGTGTTGGTAAAGCGTAGGAAGAACCGCCCCGCCACGGCGACGGCGCAAGCCGAGAAACGCAGGTGGACGGACGCACAGGCAGCACACGATCAAATCAAACAGAGAAGGTGAAAATATAGAAATTTTGCTAGTCGT
Source organism: Homarus americanus (assembly GCF_018991925.1). Lineage (NCBI taxonomy): Eukaryota > Metazoa > Arthropoda > Malacostraca > Decapoda > Nephropidae > Homarus > Homarus americanus. Next base: position 10,669 of record NW_024725652.1, on the reverse strand, counting down.
AGGGTTGTTTGGAGAGAGATGAAGGTAAAGTCTTTGAGCTATGTCAAAGAGGAACGGAGCGAGTTGGAGGAAGGGTTTTTTAATCTTTGAGCTTGAAATGTCAAAGTATTCATAGTAAGGAAGGATGAGCGTATCGTAGGAGAGTTTTTAGTAATAGCAGCAGACAGATTTGAGCTTTTTTGTCAAATTATGAACGGAGACGAGAATGAGATATAGGTTGAGTGGTTTCAGTCTAGAGTTAGGCAATTTTATTAAGAATTGGATGTCACAGACGTTGGGTATGTTTGATTAGGTTCTGAGAGTTGTGGGTCTTTTAGATATGTCAGAGAGAAATGGAGAGAGTTGGAGGAAGAGTTTTGAATCTTTGAGTTTGAAATGTCAAAGTATTCGTAGTGAGGAAGGATGAGTGTATCGTAGGAGAGTTGTTTAGTAATGGCAGGAGGCAGATTTGAGCTATGTCAAATTGTGAACGGAGATGAGAGTGAGATATAGGTTGTTAGGTTTCAGTCTTGAGTTAGGTCGATTTTGGTAAGGTGGCTTTGTCTGGCGGGGGGGGGATGTTGTGTTTGGAGATTGGTTGAGGGAGGGGGGGAGTTTGTGTTTGGGGATTGATGGGGGTGGCGGTTGTATGTTAATTTAAGGTGAATTAAAATTGCTTAAGGGGGGTTGTTGTGTGAGTGTGTATGTGTTTGCATGTAAATGTAAGGGGAGAGAGGGAGGGTTAGGATAATGTTATAAGGTCAGGTATGGTTCGGTTGTCGGGAGGAGGGGGGAGGAGAGGAGAGGAGAAGGGAGGCGAAAGGGGGAAAGGGGGGCTTTGGAGGTTCTTGGGTTAATTTATGGTATGGTAGGATTTCTTAGGAATGATATGTTTTGTGTTGCTAATGAATAGTTGTATTGCGTCATATGTTTTTATTTATTTATTTATTTATTTTATTTATTTATTTATTTATTTTTATTAGGAGGGTCAAAGGGGCTTGTTAGAAAGGTCGGGTATATTAAGTTTTTATTTTGGGAGGATTGTAGGTATCGATTTCTAAGAGGGGTTGTGAGTAAGGTTGGGTGGGTTAAGTTTTTCTTTTGGGAGGATTGTAGGTTTTGTTAGTGGTTGGCAGAGTTGGGTTAATTATTGCATTCTCTCTTTCTTGCAGGTATTGTGAGTTCTGGCCCCATTCTTGAGGGAGAGGGTTTGTGTACAGGTACATTGCACCCCTCCCCGACCTTATTGGCCGAGAGAGGCGTTCAATGTCGTCTGCAGTTGGTGCCGTTTTTATAAGGTACACCTCTCCGGCCTTGAGGGAGAGGGCTTGCGTACAGGCATTGTGGAACTCTCACCGACCTTATTGGCTAAGGGAAACGTACATGTCATCTGAGTTAGTATGGGATGGGTAAGTTAGGTATTTGTTTTGGGAGGAGTGATAGGGTGTGGTTAGTTAATGGTAGAATGGTTATTTTTTATTTTGTGTGGGATTGCTAGTAACGGCTGGGTATGTTAGGTTTTTATTTTGGGGGGATTGTTAGGTTTAGTTTTTTTTGAGTGGTCTTGAGTTTGAGTTGGTGGCGTGGGGTTTGGAGTGAGGGGGGGGAGGAGAGAATTGGTCTTAAGTTAGGTTAGGTTGATTGGGTTAGGTTAGGTGGGAATCGGTGGGTGTGGGCTGAGGAGAGGAGGTTATTAGGTTAGGTTGATTTGGTTAGGTTGGGTGGGAATCGTTGGGTGAGGGTTAAGGAGAGGTTAGGTTTAATTTGGGGGGAAATTGTTGGGTGTGGTTATAGGGAAGATATTAATATAAGGGAGGTGGGAGGGGAGTGTTTGGTCTGTTTAGTACTTAAAGATGGAAATTCTGGGGTGCAGGGATGAGGTCTAAATTTTCGAGTGACAGTGAGCGAGGTGGTGGTATGAGTGTTGTGTATGCAAGTGAGGGAAGGGCAGTTACGTGACTGTGTGTGGGGGAGTCGGGAGGTTGAGGGGAGTGTGCTAGGTTCGTGTCGGGGTTGATTTCTGTTTCCTTTGGGGTAGTGCCGTATAGGTTTACTTTGATTATTGATTTGGTTGGATGAGTGTATTGAATAATTTTTTTGCTGTCAGGTGTATAGGGAGACAGGGGGGAGGTGTTCTTCCTCTTTGGTCTAGGGGTCTTGACCACTATTTCTGTGGGGGGAAGGGCTGCCATTTTATTCTTGGGAGTCTGGGGTGTTAGGGGAGGATCGGGTTTGGTTTGGGTGTTCGTGGTCCGGGAGTTCAACGTAGTCAAGTGGGAGAAGTCGGGTGTAGGCAAGGTCGAGGTGGAGGGGCTGGTATGTTTTGGACTGATTACTTTGGGGGGTGAGGTAATGGTAGAATGGTGAGATAAGTCAGGTGTAGGCATGGCAGAAGTGGAGGGGAGGAGGGAGACAGTGGATTCTCTGGGGGGTGGGGGGGGCATGTTGGTACGGTCGGAGATGGGGGCAGTGGGGAAGATGAGGTCGGGACCGGTTCTGAAGGAGTCAGGAATGTTTATGGTAGGGAGGCCGTTAGCCTTCAAACCCTCAATTACCAGATTTAGAAAAAGTGATCTATTACCGTTGCTTAGGGAATGTGCCAGAAGTATGATGGTGGTGATTTTTGCGTCAGTGTCGGGGGAAGGGAGGGGGGCGGTCAGGTTGTTGGTCCAGCAAGTGCGGGTGGAGAGAGTCGTGGGAGTAGGGAGTGAGTGGTGGGGAGGAGGAGGAGGTGCAGTGGGAGGTGAGGGTAGGCGTAGGCGGGGAGGGAGAGGTGTTGTGCTGTTGTTGAGTCTGATTTGGCACTTGTTGCTGACGGCAGAGTGTGGGCCTTTACAATTGCAGCATCTAGTAACAGTGGCAGTGCAGTTTCTGTATGAGTGGCCTTGATTGGCACATTTTGAACAGGTTAGTGAGTTACTGCAACGGTTGGTGGTATGTCCAAATTGATAGCAGTTGTAGCATTGGTGGACTGGGATGTAGTGTTGGAATTCGATGTTATGTGAGGGGATGATGTTATTGCCGAATTTAATTCCGTTGGATTTCAGTTTTATGGCTTCAGTTTGTGTAGCTGTAGTGATTTTCAACATGGGGAGAGTTCCCATCCGGGCTGCATATGTCATTTGGGAGGTGTTGTGTGTGTTGAGTTCTGTCAATAGGTTAGGATTGTCAAGGATATGGGGGATGATTTTTCTACATATGAGGGTGCATTTTGCGCGGTATTCGGGTGAGCTGAGGACCGTTAAGCCGTTGTCTTTTAGTTTTTTGTTCAATGCTGGGGAGTGGAATAGGTCGGCGTCTTCGTCATTCTGTACAAATATTTTAATAATGTCGTCATTGGTGAAGGAACGTATTTGGAAGATCAAAGTCAGCTGGAAAATGAGTGAAGCGAGGTCTGTGCACTGTTGGATGGTACGGTCCACTTTGAGTTTAATTGAAGGCATGTTGACTGGTGGAATTGGAGATTTATGGAGATCTCCCCTAACAAATTGTCCCTAATTTCCTGCGCCCCTCACGTAGGGGAGGCCCTGCACTATCACAGAGGTCCCCAGGCGAATCGGCAGGCTGTGCTGACCCCCCGCCCTTCACACAAACACGCACTAGCGAGGTGTGGGGACAGAGGGCGTTTCCAGACGAATACTCCCCTGTACGTCAACTGACAGGGGAATAGGTCCTTTCACGGCACGGAAGATAAAGGTTAGAGTGGTAGAAAAAGGTCTGAAAACTTACTGCTGACTCTTTCTTCACACCAAGCCCCTCAGCAGCATTCGGGGTTCCTAAGGGAGGTCCGATACTGTAGGAGAGGCTCAATGTGTCGATTGAATCAACAGAATTGTCAGTTGGAGAATGGAGTCAGGTGCTTGTGATTTCCAAGGTTGGTGGGAAGGTGGGAGAGGTCCCAGAACTAGCGAATCAGCTATGTCCGTTTGATCTCCGGCTTCCCCGTCGCTCTGCGTGTCTGCTCTCTGTGGTGGTCCTGGCTCCAATGCGGCTTCGCCCACGGTTTGGTGGGAGTAGGTGGCGTGCTGTGGACGCAGCGGTAGTATCGTTCATCCAAGGCCGTCCCTCCCTCTTGGAGGTGGGGCGTAGCTTGCGGATGACGCATGCGGCACTCGTGGCCAATGAGGTGGCCACTGAGGTGGAGAATGTCTGTATATAAGCCCGCCCGCCTGCCGGGCCGCCCGTATTGACTATTTCGTCGTCGAGATGGCCCGTACTAAACAGACTGCCCGCAAGTCCACTGGAGGCAAGGCTCCACGGAAGCAGCTTGCCACCAAGGCAGCTCGCAAGTCCGCCCCAGCCACCGGTGGTGTCAAGAAGCCCCATCGTTACAGGCCCGGAACCGTCGCCCTTCGTGAGATCCGTCGTTACCAGAAGAGCACAGAGCTACTCATCAGGAAGCTGCCCTTCCAGCGCCTGGTGCGTGAGATCGCCCAGGATTTCAAGACTGACCTGCGCTTCCAGTCGTCTGCCGTCATGGCTCTGCAGGAAGCCTCTGAGGCTTACCTGGTGGGTCTTTTCGAGGACACCAACCTGTGTGCCATTCACGCCAAGCGCGTTACCATCATGCCCAAGGACATCCAGCTGGCCCGGCGCATCCGCGGAGAGCGTGCTTAAGTCCTCTTCCTTGGGGAAAAAGAAAAAGCACAACAAAACCTACCAGACATCTATAACTCGGCCCTTCTCAGGGCCAAAGAACTGTTCTGAAGATAATTTTCATGACAATCGAAATGGTTGGTGGTCGGAGAGCGTTAATTTCGGTTACCCAAATCGCCTAACGGTAAGTTGGTAACATTCGTGGAGGTACGATTGTATAGTAGGTCATCAATTCGGGAGGTGGGTGGGTGCAACAAACAAGAGCTAGTAACAAATAAATATATAAAGAATAAGTAAGTAAATAAATAAATAAAATAAAAGAACATACAATAAAATAAAATAAAAAATTGTTTACATGAAATAGGCGTGCTGCAAACAAGAAATGAAGCCCAAACACACTCCATGTATGTCACTTTGCAGTGGGTGTAAAAGTACTCCACGCAGAATTTATTTATTTATTTATTATGTTTCGATTTAGTCCTGTTTCTACGCCAATAGAGAATGCAGATTATTATAATTTTTTTTTATTTATTTCCCTCTCAATATATCACTGTCGGTAACTGTCTCTTTAACATGTAACTGTGGCTCCGATGGAGCCGATTAAGTTGTAGTAGTGGGATGGCGTGTTTGTTGTGCACAAGTAACCTCTTACTTGGAAGAGGTGTACTTGGTGACAGCCTTGGTGCCCTCAGACACGGCATGCTTGGCCAGTTCACCGGGCAGCAAGAGTCGGACAGCTGTCTGGATTTCCCGACTTGTAATGGTGGAGCGTTTGTTGTAGTGCGCCAGGCGGGAAGCCTCGGCAGCGATGCGCTCGAAGATGTCGTTCACGAAAGAGTTCATGATGGACATAGCTTTGGAGGAGACTCCTGTGTCGGGGTGCACTTGCTTCAGTACCTTGTAGATGTAGATGCTGTAGCTTTCCTTCCTCCTGCGCTTCTTCTTCTTGTCACCCTTGGCAATGGCCTTCTGGGCCTTTCCAGCCTTCTTGGCAGCCTTTCCGGAAGTTTTGGGAGGCATGGCGGCACAGTTACTCGTGGCGCGGAGCGAGAGAATTGAAAACTGGCCCGACTAACTTTTCCTTATATACCGAGCGGGCCGCTCAGGATCAGACTGGCTGCAGCTACGGCTCTCTTACATTGGTTGGGTCCGCGAGACGGCCACCTGGCCTGATCCTGAGCTTGGTATAAAAGACCAAGGTGGCGGGCGGAAATTTAACTCCTATCACGAAAAGCAGCAGCAGCAACATGTCAGGACGCGGCAAGGGAGGCAAGGTGAAGGGCAAGTCAAAGTCCCGTTCTAGCAGGGCCGGACTCCAGTTCCCCGTGGGTAGGATCCACCGTCTCTTGCGTAAAGGCAACTATGCTGAGCGTGTTGGTGCAGGTGCCCCTGTGTACCTTGCAGCCGTCATGGAGTACCTGGCAGCAGAAGTGCTCGAGCTGGCCGGTAACGCCGCCCGCGACAACAAGAAGACCCGCATTATCCCGCGTCATCTTCAGCTTGCCATTCGCAATGACGAGGAGCTGAACAAGCTCCTGTCTGGAGTCACCATTGCCCAAGGGGGTGTCCTTCCTAACATCCAAGCTGTGCTCCTCCCCAAGAAGACAGAGAAGAAATAAGAACCCAAGGTTCGTTCACACAAGACAACCTAACCAAACAGGCTCCTTTCGGAGCCACAGGATATCACTTAAAGAGAGAAATATACGACATCAACGTTTTGCAGGATAACACTCTATTTTACGTGTAATTAGCATAGTATTGTGGAAATAGAGTGAAATTGATTTTGAATGGTGTAGATGTGAAGGGCGGTTGTGGGGGCCTGGGGTGGGGGACTTAAACGGGACTTAGAAGGGCGCAAGAAGCAGCAGCAGCAGCCAGGGAGGCGACCTTATTTTCAGTCAGGTTCATACACAAAGAAATACATCAGATTCATTGACAGTACAGTACACATTTACCAGTGTGGGCTAGCCAATTTGGGATAAAGAGCAAGAATGTAATGTCCTCAATGAAGTAATGACATAGTTCAAGATACAATAAGTGAGGTGGCCTGAAGTCTTTGACAGTGTCCCATTCAATAATATAGTAGTGCTTTAAAGGTGTATCACCAAGTTTACATGCTGAGTGTTCCGGTATGGGTACAGCGTTACTAACTAGCCAGATGTGTCTGTATCCTAACCTAATTCTGGCCACGACTACATCACACAGGCAGGCAGGAGCAAGTTGTTTGGACACTCTTCCTAGCCCCCTTGGTCCCTGTTCACCTACCTACTGTAGCAGTAAGTAGGTACCTGTTGTAAATCGAAAGGTTGCCAATTCGTATTCAGGGAAAGTTGTTGGAGCTTCTAAACTTGAACTGACACAATCCGAGGAGTGGTGACCCGAGGATCACAGACACTATCTCTCCCACTACAAATCCCTTCCTAACCTCCTGCTCCTTCCTATGTCCTCCCAAAATTGAACCATGCTATCGCAAAGGTAATAATACAGGTAGAGACAACAACATATTTTCCTATTGTCTTATTATATATTAATAACAGAAACGCTGCCGCCATCCCGGAGGCTTTACATTGTCTCACTGTTCATTCCCTCCACAATTCTTCCTCTTACTTCTTCTTCTTCTTCTTCTTCTTCTTCTTCTTCTTCTTCTTCTTCTTCTTCTTCTTCTTCTTCTTCTTCTTCTTCTTCCATCAATACTTTATTAACGGTGTATGTAAGTTTCACCATGTTTTGCACTACAGCGGTAGAGCAAAGTATATTTTGTTAGCAATAAACCAAAAGCATATTTTATGGCCTAATCATCACTACATAGAACACCACCCATAAAGCATGATACTAGTAGACCACAAAAACTGCTATAAACCCCCAAAGCATATTTTATTGCCTAATCATCACTACATAGAACACCACTCATAAAGCATGATACTATTAGACCACAAACTGCTATAAACCCCAATAATATACTATACTAGTGACTCTAATTGTGTTACCCAATATTATACGAAATAATACTATAAAACATAATAATAAACACACTAATAGTGTATATTAGTTGAATGCACAATCTGATGAGAAGTCAAAAAAAAAAAAAAAAAAAATAGCAACAACCTAGAAAGAGTGTAGAGTATTTTTGTGCAAACTATTATACTAGTAGATGGTCTAAGATAACTGTATGTGAAGGAAAAGGTGTGCTCTCCACTCAAACTTTCTTTTTATGAAATCTCCTACTCCCCAGCTGAGCGGTACGCCCAATGGGAAACAAAACGTGGCACATAACACGCCGCCCGCCAGCTCTGGCTCGGTGAATAGGAATCAGTAATCGGGCGGAGTATAAACAACACCGCCGCCAATGTGCTCCTCCCATCTCTGAGGAAATCTGGCGGGCAACTTAGTATTATATTAGCATGTAATAATAATAACAATAATAATAATAATAATACTACTAATACTACTAATAATAATAATAATAATAATAATAATAATATTAATAATAATAATATTAATAATAATAACATGCAATTTCATTTTATAACACATACTAACAAAATAGTGTATAGCCTACTATACTTAACTATAATAGGTTAGGTTGCGTAGGAGGATCTAAAAAGTACAGTAGTATACACACACACACACACACACACACACACACACACACACACACACACATACATATAGACAACAAACTAAATTAGAAACCACACGTCAGTGAAGTTATCAAATCCTCCAGTTTCCGTCTCCACCTCCTACGCCGACTCAAGTCCCTCGGTGGTCCTGCACACGAGCTCCTCAGTGTTTACACAACATTCATACTTCCCAAGCTCACCTATGCCTCCTCCACCTGGTCTTCCTCCCTAAATGCCACACAACGTAAACACCTCGAAAAAGTGCAAAAGAGGCCATGCAAGATTATTCTCTACCCTTCCTACTCCACATATCAAGAAGCGCTCAACACACTGACCCTTTAGACTCTCACTGACCATCACCACGACCTCATCTGCAAATTTGGTAAGAAGCTTCTACACCATCCCCGACACCGGCTCCTACTACCACCTGAGATCCCTAGTCCGAGAATTGCTCTTCGACACCACAACCGCATCCAGCCCAGCCCATACGTGCACGAACTGATCGCTATAAGAACAGCCCAGTCCCAACCATTGTAAAAATTATCGATAACTTGTAATAAATCAGTGTACTCACTCCCAGTAAACACTACTCCTTGCACTGTCACTATGTTGAAATGAACTGTAGTTTGAGCTTTTCCCCAGCTAGTTATTATATGTCTTATTTGTGTCACTCATGTTACTTGTATATTATTTGTAATTCGTAACCCATTCCCCAAATATGTAACTGTATATTTTCAGTCTTCTGGCTGCCAAGCTCTTTCAATAAACCGTTAATTATTATTATTATTATTATTATTTATATGTTGGCCCATACCAACTCACTCCCCTGAACCCTCCTCCCCAGCGGACTATCAACAAGTTCTTGCCATAAGGTACTATCTCATTTGGCCAAGGAATGGAACCAGTGATGAATAGTGGTGAACAGTGCTTAACTCAGTGAAAAACAACTCGGCAGTTGAGTCTTACCCAAGCTAGCTAACCACCTTCACACAGTGAGGTCCCAGGTACCCAGTTATACTTCCCCTGAGACTCCACGATAGAGAGGCCTGGGACCACACCTCACCCACTTGAATGAGTGAGTCATGTCGACCACGTGGTGTCCCCAAGATGCTACGACAACACGTAGTGAATGTTTTGCTACAGCATCATCATGTGAATTTCCTCATAACACCATCTGTGAGGTAACTGCTACATCATCAGGCCCCTCATAACGCCATCTGTGAGGGAGTTACTACACTACGTGTCTGGTGTTCAACATCTCACCTTACATGATCTACGCGTGCAAACATTAATCTGTATGTTCACTGTGTGCTCCTTCACCTTTCTCTAATGAGGGCTTTTGTTAAACCACCAATTTATGATGTACTAAGTCATTTGTGTCCAATGTATACTTTCGAAAAGCCCTTGTTTGGGGAAGGTAGGAGAGAGTAGTCGTCATTATTGTCCAAGCCACATTATTTATTTCTATATATAAGTAATGCAGGCTGGTTTTTAAATACCTCAATCCACTAACGGTGCTGTTTGTATATTAAGAAATACCGAAGCCATACAGTACAACACCAGCGAATATGAAGTATCACTGTAACCGGCAACTGTTACTCACTCATACCTACATACATATAGAGAGTCTTTACAGAATGATAGCAGACACGAGGAAGACGAACAACAAGAGGAGAAGAGTTAGAAGAAAATCAACTTCAAGCTAAGAAGAAGAATACCAAGACATTTCCTCCAAACAAGAAAACAACACACACAATCAAGCCGACCAAACACTGAGAAACCATGGCGGAACCCAACATGCACCGGACGCTTGACCTGACTCTATCCTGCCGCATCCAGGCGAGTTGCTGCTTAAAGTCCCTCACGCAAGCGCTGTTTAGCCACTGCACCTATTCTATCCTCCTAAAATTCACTTCAATCCCCCCCTGCCACTAGCATGTTATGTATGTATGTATGTATGTATGTATGTATGTATGTATGTATGTATGAATGAATGATAACTGCAACTTTGTGTATTAAAACTCATTACTCTTACTGAAGTAATATAGTGCGTGGTTATGTTATGTCATGTTAGGATAGATTATAAACTACATTGGGTTACATTTCGTGAGGTTCGGTGACGCTACAGGAAGTTAGGTGAGGTACCTGGAGGTTAGGTGAATGTTGACTGACTGACTGACTGACTGACTGACAATTATTAGGAAGTTGTTCCAACACGTTCACACACAACCTATACTCATACCACAAGTCCAGAATTAGAGAGGATCATGTTATTGGATATATTTTCAACGATTTACTCAGTGTCTAACCAACTCTTTAGCGATTTAAATGTGGACCTAAAATTAGGTCCGTATATTTGTTTGTCGTGGTGGTGGTGGTGGTGTGCGCCCGTCCATCAGGTTGATTAACCACCAAAACCATAAAGGGTGTGGCCCTGCTGTTTCAGGGCATACACCACATCCATGGCGGTGACG
>NW_024725651.1:0-16922 GCF_018991925.1 Homarus americanus | reverse complement strand
ACCTCTGACCTCCAGGTACACCTCTGTGCTCCAGGTACACCCCGACACTCCCAGGTACACCTCCATGCTCCCAGGTACACCTCAGACACTCCCAGATATCCCTCTGACCTGCCAGGTACATCTCTGACACTGCCAGGTACACCTCTGACACTCCCAGATACACCGCCGATACTCTGCATTACCCCTGACACTCCCAGGTACACCTGACATTCCCAGGACACCTCCGGCCTCCCAGGTGCACCTCTGACACTCCCAGGTACACCGTGACATTCCAGGTACACCTCTGACACTCCCAGGTACACCTCTGACACTCCCAGGTACCTCTGACACCCCCAGGTCACCTCTGCACTCCCAGGTACACCTCCAGCACTCCCAGGTACTCCTCTGACCTCCCTGGTTCACCTCTGACACTCCAAGGTACACCAGCCAACGCTCCCAGGTACACCTCTGACACTCCCAGGTACACCTCCCAGGCACACTGGTACCTCCGATACTACCAGGTACACCTCTGACACTCCCAGGTGCACCATGACCTTGGAGTACCCCTGACACTCCCAGGTACACCTCTGCCTCCCAGGTACACCACTGACACTCCTGGTGCACCTCAGACACTCCCAGGTAAACCTCTGACACTCCCAGGTACACCTCAAACCTCCCAGGTACACCTCTGACACTCCCAGGTACACCAATGGCACTCCCAGGTACACCACTGACACTCCCAGGTACCTCTGATCTCTCCCAGGTACACCTCACACACGCCCAGGTACACCCTCCGACACTTCCAGGTACACCTCTGACACTGGCAGGTACACCTCTGACACTCCCAGGTACACCTCTGACACTCAGGTACATCCGATACTACCAGGTACACCTCTGACACTCCCATGTACACCTCTGACACGCCCAGGTACACCCCTGACACTCCCAGGTACACCTCTGACTTCCCAGGTACACCACTGACCTCCTAGGTACACCTCAGACACTCCCAGGTAAACCTCTGACACTCCCAGGTACACCTCAGACACTCCCAGGTACACCTCTCTGACCTCCCAGGTACACCAATGACCTCCCAGGTACACCACTGACACTCCCAGGTACACCTCTGATACTCCCAGGTACACCTCACACTCCCAGGTACACCTCTGACACTCCCAGGTACCTCTCAGACTCCCCCAGGTACACCGCCCAGCCTCCCAGGTATACCCCCAAGCACTCCCAGGTACCTCTGACACTCCCAGGTACACCTCAGACACTCCCGAGGTACACCTCTGACACTAACAGGTACACCTCTGACACTCCCAGGTACACCTCAGACACTCCCAGGTTTCACACTTCCAGTACACCTCCGACACTTCCAGGTACACCTCCTTGACCTCCCAGGTACACCGTGACACTCCCAGGTATACCCTGACACTCCCATGTGCACCTCTGAAACTCCCAGGTACACCTTTGACACTCCCAGGTACCCCGATGCTCCAGGTACACCTCCGATGCTCCCAGGTACACCTCTGAGCCTCCCAGGGTGCTCCTCCTGTGACACTCCAGGTACACCTCTGACACCCAGGTACCTCCGATACTGCCAGGTACACCTCTGACACTCCCAGGTACACCGCTGACACGCCCAGGTACACCCCTGACACTCCCAGTGCACCTCCTGACACTCCCAGGTACACCTCTGACACTCCCAGGTACCTCAGACACTCCAGGAACATTTCTGACATTCCAGGTTCGACACTTCCAGGTACACCTCTGACACTCGCAGGTACACCTCTGCCTCCCAGGTACACCTCTGACACTCCCAGGTACACATCCGATACTACCAGGTACCTCCTGACCTCCCATGTGCCTCTGACACGCCCAGGTACACCCCCTGTACTCCCAGGTACCTCTGACACTCCCAGGTACACCACTGACACTCCTAGGTACACCTCAGACACTTCCAGGTACACCTCTGACACTCCCAGGTACCACCTGACACTCCCAGGTCACACCACTGACACTCCCAGGTACACCACCCAACTCTCCCAGGTACACCTCTGACACTCCCAGGTACTCCTCTGATGCTCCCAGGTACACCTCTGACACTTCCAGTACCTTTCTGGTCATGCTCCCAGTTCGCCCAACCTCCCAGGTACCTGACACTCCCAGTACCCTCCCAACATTTGCATACCTCTGGCCTCCCAGGTACACCTGACACTCCCAGGTACACCTCAGACACTCCCAGAACATTTCTGACACTTCCAGGTACACCTCCGACACTTCCAGGTACCTCTGACACTGGCAGTGCCTCCCTAACACTCCCAGTTACCTCTGACACACCCAGGTACACCTCCGATACTACCAGGTACCTCTGCACTCCCAGGTACACCCTGACACTCCCAGGTACACCCCTGACACTCCCAGGTACACCTCAGACACTCCAGAACATTTCTGCCTTCCAGGTGCCTCGACACTTCAGGTACACCTCTGACACTCCAGGTACACCAATGACCTCCCAGGTACACCACTGACACTCCCAGGTACACCACTGACACTCCCAGGTACCTCTGACCTCCCGTGCTCCTCTGATGCTCCCAGGTACACCACTGACACTCCCAGGTAAACCTCTGACCTCCAGTGCTCTCCTGATGTCCCAGGTCACCACCAGCCTCCCAGGTACCTCCTGACTCTCCCAGTGCCTCTGACTGCCTCAGGTACACCTCAGACACTCCCAGGTACACCTCAGACACTCCCAGGTACACCTCTGACACTCCCAGGTCACCACAGACACTCCCAGGTACACCTCCTGACACTCCCAGGTACACCTCTGACCTCCCAGGTACACCTCCGACACTCCCAGGTACACCTCAGACACTCCCAGGTACACCTCTGACACTGCCAGGTTCATTTCTGACACTGCCAGGTACACCTCTGACACTCCCAGATACACCGCCGATGCTCACAGGTACACCCCTGACACTCCCAGGTACACCCCTGACAATCCCAGGTACTTCCTGACACTCCCAGGTACACCTCTGACACTCCCAGTTACACCTCTGTCACACCCAGGTACACCTCCGATACTCCCAGGTACACCTCCTGACCTCCCAGGTACACCACTGACACTCCCCAGGTAACCCCTGACACTCCCAGGTACACCTCTGACACTCCCAGGTACAACTCAGACACTCCCAGGACATTTCTGACTCTTCCAGGTACACCTCCGACACTTCCATGGTACACCTCTGACACTCCCAGGTACACCTGACACTCCCAGGTACACCACTGACACTCCTAGGTACACCTCTGACCTCCCAGGTACACCTCTGACACTCCCAGGTACTCCTCCAGATGCTCCCAGTTGCTCCTCTGACAATCCCAGGTACACCTCTGACACTCCCAGGTACACCTCTGACATTCCCAGGTTCTGCAAGCACTCCTAGGTTACCTCAGACACTCCCAGTAAACCTCTGACACTCCCAGGTACACCTCGGACACTCCCAGGTACACCTGTACCTCCAGTACATTCCAGGTACACGCCTGACATCCCAGGTACACCTCCGACACTCCCAGGTACACCTCAGACACTCCCAGGTGCACCTCTGCACTCCAGGTACCTCTGACACTCCCTAGTACACACCTGACACTCCCAGGTACACTGACACTCCAGGTACACCTCTTGCACTCCCAGGTCACACCATGACACTCCCAGGTACACCTCTGGCACTCCCAGGTACACCTCTGACACTCCCAGGTACACCTCCGATACTCCCAGGTGCACCTCTGACACTCCAGGTACACCTCACACACGCCCAGGTACCTCTGACACTCCAAGGTACACCTCTGACACTCCCAGGTACACCCTGACACTCCCAGGTACCACCTCCGACACTCCCAGGTACACCTCTGACACTCCCAGGTACCTCCGATACTCCCAGGTGCACCTCTGACACTCCCAGGTACACCTCACACACTCCCAGGTACACCTCTGACCTCCCAGGTACACCTCGGCACTCAGTTACACCTCTGTCACTCCCAGGTGCACCTCTGACACTCCCAGTACACCTCTGACTCTCCTAGTACACACACCTGGCCTCCCAGGTACACCTCTGACACTCAAGGTACCTCTGGCCTCCCAGGTACACCATTGACCTCCCAGGTACACCTCTGGCACTCCCAGGTACCTCTGACTTGCTCCCAGGTACACCTCCGATGCTCCCAGGTGCACCTCTGACACTCCGGGTACACCTCACCTCCCAGGTACACCTCTGACACTCCAAGGTACACCTCTGGCCTCCCAGGTACACCCCTGACACTGCCAGGTACACCTCCTGACACTCCCAGGTGCACCTCCGACACTCCACACGTCCACCCAGCACTCCCAGGTACACCCCTGACATTCCCAGGTACACCCTTGACACTCCCAGGTGCACCTCTGACACTCCCAGGTACACCCGTGACATTCCCAGGTACACCTCTGACACTCCGGTACCTCTGACACTCCCAGGTACACCTCTGACACCCCCAGGTACACCTCTGACACTCCAGGTACACCTCCTGACCTCCCAGGTACTCCTCTGACACTCCCTGGTTCACCTCTCTGACACTCCAAGGTACACCAATGACTCCCAGGTACACCTCTGGCCTCCCAGGTACACCTCAGACACTCCCAGACATTCCTGACACTTCCACATTACACCTCCGCACTTCAGGTACACCTCTGATCTCCCAGGTACCTCAATGACACTCCCAGGTACACCACCCAGCACTCCCAGGTACACCTCTGACACTCCCAGGTACACCTCACACACTCCCAGGTACACCTCTGACACTCCCAGGTACACCTCTGACACTCCCAGGTACACCTCTGATGCTCAGGTATGCCCTGACACTCCCAGTTACCTCTGGCCTCCCAGGTACACCTCAGACACTCCCAGGTGCACCTCGACACTCCCAGGTACACCTCTGACACTCCCAGGTACACCTCAGACACTCCCAGGAACATTTCTGACACTTCCAGGTCACCTCCGACACTTCAGGTACACCTCTGACACTCCCAGGTACCACCGCTGTTGCTCCCAGGTATACCCTGACACTCCCAGGTACACCTCTGACCTCCCAGGTACCTCTGACCTCCCAGGTACCTCCGATGCTCCCAGGTACCTCCCTGACACTCCCAGGTGCTCCTCTGACACTCCCAGGTACACCTCTGACACTCCAAGGTACACCTCCGATACTGCCAGGTACACCTTTGACACTCCCAGGTACACCTCTGACACCTTGCAGTACAGCACTCCCACGTGCACCTCTGACACTCCCAGGGACACCTCTGGCCTCCCAGGTACACCTCAGACACTCCCAGGAACATTTCTGACACTTCCAGGTACCTCCGACACTTCCAGGTAAACCTCTGACACTGCCAGGTACACCTCTGACACTCCCAGGTACACCTCTGACACTCCAGGTACAACTCCCATTGTTCCTCCCCAACCTCCCAGGTACACCATGACACTCCCAGGTACACCCCTGACGCCTCCCAGGTACACCTCTGACACTCCCAGGTACACCACCCCAGCCTCCTAGATTGCCTCAGACACTCCCAGGTACCTCAGACACTCCAGGAACATTTCTGACACTTCCAGGTACACCTCCGACACTTCCAGGTACCTCTGACACTCCCAGGTACACCAGCCGGCCTCCCAGGTACATCACTGAACTCCCAGATTTACAACTCCAGTTACTCTGTCCAGGTACTCCTCTGATGCTCCCAGGTACCACTGACACTCCCTAGGTAAACCTTTGACACTCCCAGGTACTCCTCTGATGCTCCCAGGTACACCACCTGACACTACCAGGTACCTCTCTCCCAGGTACACCTGACACTCCCAGGTACACCTCAGAGCCTCCCAGGTACCTCAGACACTCCCAGGTACCTCCCCTGACCTCCCAGGTACCTGACACTCCCAGGTACACCTCTGACACTCCCAGGTACCTCTGACACTCCCAGGTACACCTCCGACACTCCCAGGTACACCTCAGACCTCCCAGGTACACCTCTGACACTGCCAGGTACATTTCTGACACTGCCAGGTACACCTCTGACCTCCCAGGTACACCGCCGATACTCCACAGGTACACCCTGACACTCCCAGTTACACCTGACAATCCCAGGTACTTCCCACACTCCCAGTACACCTCATTTCCAGGTACACCTTTGGCCTCCCAGGTACACCTCCGTGCTCCCAGGTACCTCCGATACTCCCAGGTACACCTCCTGACCTCCCAGGTACTCCTCTGACACTCCCAGGTACCTCTGACACACCAAGGTACACCTCCGATACTGCCAGGTGCTGACACTCCCAGGTACACCGCTGACACGCACAGGTACACCATGACCTCCCACGTGCCTCTGACACTCCCAGGTACACCTCTGACACTCCCAGGTACACCTCAGACACCAAGACATTTCTGACACTTCCAGGTACACCTCCGACACTTCCAGGTAAACCTCTGACACTGGCAGGTGCACCTCTGACGCTCCAGGTACACCTCTGACACGCAGGTACAACTCCGATGCTACCAGGTACACCTCTCAGCACTCCCAGGTACACCCCCGACACATGCCAGGTACACCCCTGACACTCCCAGGTACACCTCTCCACCTCCCAGGTACACCACTGACACTCCTGGGTATACCTCAGACACTCCCAGGTACACCTTGACACTCCCAGGTTATGTTCTGACACTTCAGGTACACCTCCGACACTTCCAGGTACCTCTGACACTCCCAGGTACACCAATGACACTCCCAGGTACATCCACTGAAACTCCCAGGTACACCACTGACACTCCCAGGTACACCTCTGACACTCCCAGGTGCTCCTCTGTGCTCCCCAGGTACACCACTGACCTCCCTAGGTAAACCTTTGACACTCCCAGGTACTCCTCTGATGTCCCAGGTACACCACTGACACTCCCAGGTACACCTCTGACTCTCCCAGGTACTGACTGCTCCCAGGTACCTCAGACCCTCCCAGGTACCTCGGACACTCCCAGGTACACCTCCCAGCACTCCCAGGTACCTCAGACACTCCCAGGTACACCTCTGACCTCCCAGGTACCTCTGACACTCCCAGGTACACCTCCGACACTCCCAGGTACCTCAGACACTCCCAGGTACACCTCAGACCCTCCCAGGTATACCTCAGACACTCCCAGGTACACCTCTGACACTGCCAGGTACATTTCTGACACTGCCAGGTACACCTCTGACACTCCCAGATACACCGATACTCCCACCAGGTACACCTGACCTCCCAGTTACACCCTGACAATCCCAGGTACTTCCCTGACACTCCCAGGTACCTCTGACACTCCCAGGTACACCTCTGACACACCAGGTACACCTCCGATGCTCCCAGGTGCACCTCCTGACACTCCAGGTACACCGCTGACCTCCCAGGTAACCCCTGGCTCCCAGGTACACCCTCTGACACTCCCAAGTACAACTCAGACACTCCCAGGTACATTTCTGACTCTTCCAGGTACACCTCCGACACTTCCATGTGCACCTCTGACACTCCCAGGCCTGTGGCCTCCCAGGTACACCACCCAGCACTCCTAGGTACACCTCTGAACACTCCCAGTACCCTCAGCCTCCCAGGTACTCCTCTGATGCTCCCAGTTACTCCTCTGACAATCCAGGTTTTGTGACCTCCCACAGACACATCTGACATTCCCAGGTTCACCACCCAAGCCTCCCAGGTACACCTCAGACACTCCAGGTAAACCTCTGACACTCCCAGGTACACCTCAGACACTCCCAGGTACACCCTATGACCTCCCAGGTACACCCCTTGACATTCCCAGGTACACCCCTGGCCTCCCAGGTGCCTCTGACATTCCCAGGTACACCTCTGACCTCCCTAGTACCCCTGACCTCCCGGTACAACCTCAAGGTACACCTCTGACACTCCCAGGTACACCTCTGACACTCCCTGGTACACACCCTGACTCTCCCAGGTACGCCCCAACTACTCCCAGGAACACTCTGGCACTCCCAGGTACCTCTGACACTCCCAGGTACACCTCCCGTGCTCCCAGGTGCACCTCTGTGCTCCCAGTACACCTCCCACACTGGGTACACCTCTGACCTCCCAGGTACACCTCTGGCCTCCCAGGTACACCCTGACACTCCCAGGTACACCTCCGACACTCCCAGGTACCTCAGACACTCCCAGGTACACCTCTGACACTGCCAGGTACATCTCTGATGCTGCCAGGTACACCTCTGACACTCCCAGGTACCACTCGATACTCCGGTACCCCTGGCTTCTCCAGGTACCCCTGACATTCCCAGGTACACCCTTGACACTCCAGGTGCACCTCTGACACTCCCAGGTACACCCGTGACACTCCCAGGTACACCTCTGACACTCCCAGGTACACCTCAGACACTCCCAGGTACACCTCTGACCTCCCAGGTACACCTCCACCCTCCCAGGTACCTCTGACACTCCCAGGTACCTCTGCCTCCCAGGTACACCTCCGACACTCCCAGGTACACCTCACACACTCCCAGGCCTCTGACCTCCCAGGTACATCTCTGATGCTGCCAGGTACACCTCTGACACTCCCAGGTACACCCTTGATACTACAGGTACACCCCTGACACTCCCAGGTACACCCTGACATTCCCAGGTACACCCTTGACACTCCCAGGTGCACCTCCTGACACTCCCAGGTACACCGTGACACTCCCAGGTACCTCTGACACTCAGTTACCTCAGACACTCCCAGGTACACCTCAGACACTCCCAGGTACCTGTCTGACACTTCCCAGGTACACCTCCAGACACTTCAGGTCACACCTGACACCCCAGGTACACCTCCGAGCTTCCCAGGTACACCTCTGATAACCCAGGTACACCTCTGACACTCCCAGGTACACCTCTGACACTCCCAGGTACACCAGCCAGCCTCCCAGGTACACCTCTGACACTCCCAGGTACCTCAGACACTCCCAGGTACATTTCTGACACTTCAGGTACCTCCGCCCAGGTACCTCTGACACTCCCAGGTACACTGCTCTCCCAGGTACACCTCCCAGCACTCCCAGGTATCCTCCTGATGCTCCCAGGTACACCTCAACACACTCCCAGGTACACCTCTGACACTCCCAGGTACCTCTGACACTCCCAGGTACACCTCTGACACTCCCAGGTACACCCCTGACACTCCCAGGTACCTCTGACACTCCGGTACCTCAGACACTCCCAAGACACCTCTGACACTCCCAGGTACACCTCTGACACTCCAGGTACACCTCAGACACTCCCAGGAACATTTCTGACACTTCCAGGTACACCTCCGACCTTCCAGGTACACCTCTGTTGCTCCCAGGTACACCCCCTGGCCTCCCAGGTACACCCCCGACCTCCCATGTACACCTCTGACACTCCCAGGTACACCTCTGACACTCCAGGTACACCTCTGATACTCCCAGGTACCTCCACAGTACTCCCAGGTGCACCTCTGACCTCCCAGGTACACCTCTGACACTCCCAGGTACACCTCTGACACTCCCAGGTACACCTCCGATGCTGCCAGGTACACCTCTGACCTCCCAGGTACACCATGACACGCCAGGTACCTGACCTCCCAGGTACACCTCTGACACTCCCAGTGCACCACCCACTGCTCCCTGGGTACCTCAGACACTCCCAGGTACACCTCAGACACTCCCAGAACATTTCTGACACTTCCAGGTACACCTCCGACACTTCAGGTACACCTCTGCCTCCCAGGTACACCATGACCTCCCAGGTACACCACTGACACTCCCAGGTACACCTCTGACCTCCAGGTACACCTCCCCAGCCTCCCAGGTACACTCTGATGCTCCCAGGTACCACTGACCTCCAGGTACACCTCTGACACTCCCAGGTGCCTCTGACGTCCCAGGTACACCTCCTGACACTCCCAGGTACACCTCTGACACTCCCAGGTACACCTCTGACCTCCCAGGTACACCTCTGACACTCCCAGTGCCTCGCAGACACCTCTGGCCTCCCAGGTACCTCAGACACTCCCAGGTACACCTCTGACACTCCCAGGTACACCTCTGGCCTCCGGTACCTCCGACACTCCCAGGTACACCTCAGACACTCCCAGGTACACCTCTGACACTCCCAGGTACATCTCTGAGCTCCCAGGTACACCTCTGACACTCCCAGGTACACCGCCATTCTCTCACAGGTACACCCCTGACACTCCCAGGTACACCTGACAATCCCAGGTACCCAACCTCCCAGGTACACCTCTGACACTCCCAGGTACACCTCTGACACTCCAGGTACACCTCCGACACTCCCAGGTGCACCTCCTGACACTCCCAGGTACACCTCTGACACTCCCAGGTACACCCTGACACTCCCAGGTACACCTCTGACCTCCCAGTACACCTCAGACACTCCAGGGACATTTCTGACTCTTGGTACACCTCGACACTTCCCATGCACCTCTGACACTCCCAGGTACTCTGACACTCCCGGTACACCACCCCAACCTCCCAGGTACACCTCTGACCTCCCAGGTACCTCCCAGCACTCCCAGGTACTCCTCTGATGTCCCAGGTACTCCTCTGACACTCCCAGGTACACCTCTGACCTCCCACAGACCACTCCCCAGCATTCCCAGGTTCGCCTCTGACACTCCCAGGTACACCTCTGACACTCCCAGGTACACCTCCCCAGCACTCCCAGGTACCTCAGACACTCCCAGGTACACCTCTGACACTCCCAGGTACACCCCCTGACATTCCCAGGTACACCCCTGACACTCCCAGGTACACCTCCGTGCTCCCAGGTACCTCAGACGCTCCACCTCCGACCTCCCAGGTACACCTCTGACACTCCCAGGTACATTTCCTGACACCTTCCAGGTACACCTCCGACACTTCCGTGCACCTCTGACTCTCCGGGTACCTGCCAGCCTCCCAGGTACACCACCCCAGCTTGCTCCCAGGTACACCTCTGACCTCCCAGGTACACCTCACACTCCCAGGTACCTCCCAGCCTCCCAGTTACCTCCTGACCTCCCAGGTGCACACCGCTGATACTCCCAGGTATACTGACCTCCCAGGTTACCTCGGCCTCCCAGGTACACCTCCAGACACTCCCAGGTACACCTCTGACACTGCCTGGTACACCTCTGACCTCCCAGGTACACCTCAGACACTCCCAGGTACATTTCTGACACTTCCAGGTACACCTCCGACACTTCAGGTACACCTCTGACCTCCCAGGTACACCTGACCTCCCAGGTACACCCTGACACTCCCAGGTACCTCTGACCTCCCAGGTACACCTTGACACTCCCAGGTACCTCCGATACTCCCAGGTACACCTCCGTGCTCCCAGGTACACCTCTGACACTCCCAGGTGCTCCTCTGACACTCCCAGGTACACCTCTGACACTCCCAGGTACACCTCCGATACTGCAGGTACACCTTTGACCTCCCAGGTGCACCGCCCAGCTCCCAGGTACACCCCTGACCTCCCAGGTGCACCTCTGACACTCCCAGGTACACCTCTGACCTCCCAGGTACACCTCAGACACTCCCAGGACATTTCTGACTTGCTTCAGGTACACCTCCGACACTTCAGGTAAACCTCTGACACTGGCAGGTGCCTCACTCCCAGGTACCTCTGCACACCCAGGTACAACTCCGTGCACCAGGTACCTCTGACACTCCCAGGTACACCGCTGACGCCCAGGTACACCCTGACACTCCCAGGTACACCTCTGCCTCCCAGGTGCCACTGACACTCCTGGGTACTCCTCAGGCCTCCCAGGTACACCTCAGACACTCCCAGGTACATTTCTGACACTTCCAGGTACACCTCCGACCTTCCAGGTACCTCCTGGCCTGCTCCCAGGTACACCAATGACACTCCCAGGTACACCACCCCAACCTCCCAGGTACACCACCCCAGCACTCCCAGGTACCTCTGCACTCCCAGTACTCCTCTGATGCTCCCAGGTACACCTCTGACACTCCAGGTGGCTCCTCTGACACTCCCAGGTACACCTCTGATGCTCCCAGGCCACACCACCCAGCACTCCCCACACCTCTGACCTCCCAGGTACACCCCTGCTCCCAGGTACACCTCTGACACTCCCAGGTGCCTCAGACACTCCCAGGTACACCTCTGACACTCCCAGGTACACCTCAGACACTCCAGGTACACCTCCTGACACTCCCAGGTACACCTCTGACACTCCCAGGTACACCACCCCAACCTCCCAGGTACACCACCTGACACTCCCAGGTACCTCTGCCAGCCTCCCAGGTACACCTCTGACACTCCAGGTACACCACTGACCTCCCAGGTACACCTCTGACACTCCCAGGTACTCCTCAGTCTCCCAGGTACACCTCTGACACTCCCGTGCACCTCTGACCTCTCCCAGGTACCTCCTGACACTCCCAGGTACACCTCAGACACTCCCAGGTACCTCAGACACTCCCAGGTACACCTCTGTGACCTCCCAGGTACACCTCAGACACTCCAGGTACACTCCTGACCTCCCAGGTACACCTCCGGCCTCCCAGGTACACCTCCGACACTCCCAGGTACACCTCAGACCTCCCAGGTACACCTCTGACACTGCCAGGTACATTTCTGACACTGCCAGGTGCACCTCTGACACTCCCAGATACACCGCCGATACTCCCAGGTACACCCCTGACACTCCCAGGTACACCTGACAATCCCAGGTGCTTCCCTGACACTCCCAGGTACCTCTGACACTCCCAGGTACACCTCTGACACTCCAGGTACACCTCCGATACTCCAGGTACACCTCGGCACTCCCAGGTACACCTCTGACACTCCCGGTAACCCCTGACACTCCCAGGTGCCTCTGACACTCCCAGGTACACCTCAGACACTCCCAGGTACACCTCTGATGCTCCCAGGTACACCTCTGACACTCAGGTACACCTCTGACACTCCCAGGTACTCTCTGATGCTCCCAGTTACTCTCTGACACTCCCAGGTACACCTGACCTCCCAGGTGCACCTCTGGCTCCTCCCAGGTACACCTCTGACACTCCCAGGTACACCTCGGACACTCCCAGGACATTCCCCAGCACTTCAGGTGCCTCCGGCACTTCCAGGTACACCTCTGACACTCCCAGGTACACCACTGACACTCCCAGGTACACCACTGACCTCCCAGGTGCCTCTGATACTCCCAGGTACACCTCTGACACTCCAGGTACACCTCTGTGCTCCCAGGTACCTCTGACACTCCAGGTACCATGTGGCCTCAGGTATACCCCTGACCTCCCAGGTACACCTCTGACCTCAGGTACACCTCTGACACTCCCAAGTGCACCTCTGACACTCCCAGGTACCTCCCAACACTCCCAGGTACCTCAGACACTCCAAGGAACATTTCTTACACTTCAGGTACACCTCCGACCTTCCAGGTACACCTCTGACACTCCCAGGTACACCACTTGTTGCTCCCAGGTAGCCCCTGTGCTCCCGTTACACCTCTGACCTCCCAGGTACACCTCTGACACTCCCAGGTCACCTCCGATGCTCTGGTGCACCTCCGATACTCCCAGGTACACCTCAAATACTCCCAGGTACACCTCTGACACTCCCAGGTGCACCTCTGCTCCAGGTACACCTCTGACTTGCAAGGTGCCTCCGACACTGCCAGGTACACCTCTGACACTCCCAGGTACACCGCTGACACTCCCAGGTACACCTGACACTCCCAGGTGCCTCAGCCTCCCAGGTACACCTCTGACCTCCCAGGTGCCTCAGACCTCCCAGGAACATTTCTGACCTTCAGGTACACCTCCGACACTTCCAGGTACACCTCTGACACTGGCAGGTGCACCTCCTGACACTCCCAGGTACACCTCTGACACTCCCAGGTACACCTCCGATCACTCCCAGGTACACCTCTGACACTCCAGGTACACCCTTCTGACACGCCAGGTACACCCCTGACACTCCCAGGTACACCTCAGACACTCCCAGGTACATTTCTGACACTTCAGGTACACCTCCGACACTTCCAGGTACACCTCTGACACTCCCAGGTACACCACTGACACTCCCAGGTGCACCACTGACCTCCCAGGTACACCACCCAGCACTCCCAGGTACACCTCTGACCTCCCAGGTACTCCTCTGATGCTCCCAGGTACACCACTGACACTCCCAGGTACACCTCTGGCCTCCCAGGTACTCTGATGCTCTGGTACACCTCTGACACTCCCAGGTACACCTCCCAACACTCCCAGGTACACCTCTGACACTCCCAGGTACACCTCAGACACTCCCAGGTACACCTCTGACACTCCCAGGTACCTGAACCTTGCTCCCAGGTACACCTCTGACCTCCCAGGTACCTCTGACCTCCCAGGTACACCTCCGACACTCCAGGTACACCTCGAACCTCCCAGGTACACCTCTGACACTCCCAGGTTCATTTCTGACACTGCCAGGTACACCTCTGACACTCCCAGATACACCGCCGATGCTCACAGGTACACCCCAACACTCCCAGTTACACCCTGACAATCCCAGGTGCTTCCTGACACTCCCAGGTACACCTCTGACACTCCCAGGTACACCTCTGTCACTCCCAGGTACCTCAGATGTCCCAGGTACACCTCTGACTCTCCCAGGTACACCTCTGACACTCCCAGGTACCTCCAGACCTCCCAGGTACACCTCAGACACTCCCAGGTACCTCTGACACTCCCAGGTACACCACAGACACTCCCAGGTGCACCTCTGACCTCCCAGGTACACCTCTGACCTCCCAGGTACACCTCCGACTCCCAGGTACACCTCAGACACTCCCAGGTACACCTCACACTGCCAGGTACATTTCTGACACTGCCAGGTACCTCTGACACTCCCAGATACACCGCCGATACTCTCGGTACACCTGACACTCCCAGGTTACACCCCTGACAATCCCAGGTACTTCCTGGCCTCCCAGGTACACCTCTGACACTCCCAGGTACACCTCTGACACACCCAGGTACACCTCCGATATCAGGTACACCTCTGGCCTCCCAGGTACGCCCAGCCTCCCCAGGTAACCCTGAAACTCCCAGGTACCTCTGACACTCCCAAGTACCATCAGACACTCCCAGGAACATTTCTGACTCTTCCAGTACCTCCGACACTTCCATGTACACCTCTGAGCTCCCAGGTACACCAGTGACCTCCCGTGCCCCCAGCACTCCTGGGTACACCTCTGACCTCCCAGGTACACCTCTGCACTCCCAGGTACTCCTCAGATGCTCCCAGTTACTCCTCTGACAATCCCAGGTACACCTCTGACCTCCCAGGGACATCCCAGCATTCCCAGGTTCACCCCAGCACTCCTAGGTACACCTCAGACTCCCAGGTAAACCTCTGACACTCCAGGTACACCTCAGACACTCCCAGGTACACCTCTGACCTCCCAGGTACACCCCTGACATTCCCAGGTACACGCCTGACTGCTCCCAGGTACCTCCGACACTCCCAGGTACACCTCAGACACTCCCAGGTGCACCTCCGAGCACTCCCAGGTACACCTCTGTGCTCCCAGGTACCACACCACACCTCCCAGGTACACTGACACTCCAAGGTACCTCTGACTTGCTTCCAGGTGCACCTCTGACACTCCCAGGTACACCTCTGGCACTCCCAGGTACCTCTACCTCCCAGGTACCTCCGATGCTCAGGTGCACCTCTGGCACTCTCCCAGGTACACCTCACACTCCCAGGTACACCTCTGACACTCCCAGGTACACCTCTGACACTCCCAGGTACACCTGACACTCCCAGGTACACCTCCGGCTCTCCCAGGTACACCTTGAACACTCCCAGGTACACCTCTGAGCTCCCAGGTACATCTCTGGCCTTCGGTACACCTCCCACACACTCAGATACACCGCCGTTACTCTGGGTACACCTCCCAGGTACACCCCTGACATTCCCAGGTACACCCTTGACACTCCCAGGTGCCTCTGACCTCCAGGTACACCCTGACACTCCCAGGTACACCTCTGACACTCCCAGGTACCTAGACACTCCCAGGTACACCTCAGACACTCCAGGTACATTTCTGACACTTGAGTACACCTCCAGACACTTCCAGGTTACACCTGGCCTCCCAGGTACCTCTGACACTCCCAGGTACCTCCTGACACCCCAGGTACACTCAGGCCTCCCAGGTACACCTCCCAGCACTCCCAGGTACACCTCTGACACTCCTGGTTCACTCTGACACTCCAAGGGTACACCACTGACCTCCCAGGTACACCTCTGACACTCCCAGGTACCTCAGACACTCCCAGGAACATT
This sequence comes from Homarus americanus, assembly GCF_018991925.1. Lineage (NCBI taxonomy): Eukaryota > Metazoa > Arthropoda > Malacostraca > Decapoda > Nephropidae > Homarus > Homarus americanus. Next base: position 549 of record NW_024725651.1, on the reverse strand, counting down.
TCTGACACTTCCAGGTGCACCTCCAGCCTCCGACCTCCCAGTTTCACCAGTGGCCTCCAGGTACACCACTGACACTCCCAGGTACACCTCTGATACTCCCAGGTACACCTCACACACCCAGGTACCTCTGACCTCCCAGGTTACACCTCTGACACTCCCAGGTACACCTCTGACTCCCAGGTACCTCAGACCTCCCAGGTGCACCTCTGACACTCCAGGTGCCTCTGCCTCCCAGGTACACCTCAGACACTCCCAGGAACATTTCTGACACTTCCAGGTACACCTCCATTGCTTCCAGGTACTCTGCCTCCAGGTGCACCGCTGACACTCCCAGGTACACCCCTGACACTCCCAGGTACACCTCTGACACTCCAGGTACCTTGACACTCCCAGGTACCTCCGACACTCCCAGGTACCTCCCGTGCTCCCAGGTACACCTCTGACACTCCCAGGCTCCTCTGACCTCCCAGGTACACATCTGACACACCAGGTACACCTCCGATACTGCCAGGTACACTCCCAGGTACACGCTGACACGCCCAGGTACAC
>NW_024725650.1:25000-30668 GCF_018991925.1 Homarus americanus | reverse complement strand
GATGGCAAGATTCTTTCAAACAACAGATGGTCTGGTCCTCTTGGCAAGATGCTGGACTCTGCCACTGAGTTAGAAATAAATCCGATCTTTGAAAAAATCACAGTTGGCCCTCCACTCGTTGAGCTTGCACATACTGTCATTGACGACCTGAGTACTGACCAGTACTATGGTTACATGATTTGCAGTGCCATCAAAACTGGGGTCATGCCTGATAGACTTGCTTACCTGCAGATAGGTCCAGTCTCACATTCTAGGTGGCTCACAACTGCTCTCAGGTTCTGCAGAATTTGGGTCGCTCATCATAAACTGAAAGGGAACCAGCTTCACAACCTGAGACTTATTGTCCAATTCATCGTGAGTGTCTACTTGCCAGATTGGTTCAACACCAAGGTCAAGTCATGGTTCTCCGAAGGTCCGAGGCATGTTCTCTTCCAGCTTGAGCTCCTGAGGAGTCAGCCAAGGAAGGTTGTTCAGATTGTGGAGCAGACTGTGAGGAGATCTTCTGGCATGCCTTATCCCGAGGCAGTTCTGGCAGACAATGCTCTGCAGTAAGGATGAGGAGGAGAGAAGAGTGGCAGTCAAAAGATCTTGATATGAGACTCTATGAGGATCTGGGCATGACGAATCAGCAGACGATTCCTTCAGGGTCAGGAAGACTCCTGAAGTCAATCTAGGTGCCAAGACCCTCACTGATCTCATAGATCTGGATAACATCCAGGCTGGCAGTGAGCCCCCTCTTACCTGCAGCCTCACCAATGTCCAAGTCAGAGCTTTCCTGGACAACCCCATGCATGTCCCTGCCTGGCCCTTGCACACCCAGAGTATAGAGCGTTGTGTACAGCAAGTGAGTGAGGCCAGCAGTCACGTGTACAGCCAGGAGAGGAGGGAAGGCTACATCCGAGCTCAGGTGGTCAGCAGGGAGGTGATGAGTAGAAACAGAAGTAAGAAAGACATGTTCTCTATGGTGTGCAGCAACACCGGGTCGTAGTAGTAAAACCGGTTTTTGTATTTGATGATTTTGTTTTCTAAAGGAATATTAAATTTAATAAATGTGTCAAGATCATTCGCTTCACTATTCTGGATCATTTTCATCCTAATAAATTAATCTGATACATTTACTTTACTTTAAATAAGCTATTTAGTGGTGTTGGTAAAAGGGTGGGAATACTGAATTTTCATAAGATTTCAAGTTAAAATTTACCTAGCAAAAAATTAAAACTTTTCAAATCTGAAGATATCACATGATTCTGCGCATAGAACTACATCATTAATACCATGGGCCGATTTTTCAAACTCAAAAAAAAAAAATTCGCCTCCGTATGACACACCCTAATACTACAGAGAACTTGCACACCCGAATGGGAGACCATCAGAGTCAATCGAGGGCCGATTTAATAGCATACTATACAAAATGATCCGAGAATGTGCACACACCGAGTGGGAGACGGTGATGAAAGCGTCCGCCCTTGTACACTGGATGGCACTATTTCACTATAATAAGGGGTAGAGGCACCTCGGTCATATTATACGACATACCAGAGAAGTTACACACCCACATGGGAGACCGTCAAAGTCAATCGGTGGTCGATTTAAGAGCATACTATACAAAATGATCCGAGAATCTGCACACACCGAGTGGGAGACGGTGATGAAAACGTCCGCCCTTGTATGTTCGATTGCACTATTTCACTATATTAAGGGGAGAGGGTGCCTTCACACACCTATTCGGTGTGGAATATCTTCCGCCCCCCAGCGGAGTGCTTCGGCGCCTCTGCGAAGCAAAGCGCGGCATTCAAAAACAACAACCAAAGTTGCCGTCGCTTTCCCTTCCCTGCCCTGCAATGGCTGGAGCAGCAGCAGAAGGAGAGAGAGAGAGAGAAAATAGTCTCATGGGGTCAGAGGAATGGCAGTGGAGCGGGTTCTATGAATTTCACTAGCCAGGTCTGTCTCCCAATTGAACATTATTACTCTCTCGGCGCACACGTCGCCACCTCGGTTTCCGTGACAGCAGCAGCATCATGATGTTGCGTCTATTGTAAGTCCGGAACCGGGTTATTCGGCTGTTCGCGAACAGTCAGGTTTTAACCTTGCCTAACAAACGATCAAACAACTTCCACTCTCGAGGTGCGGTACGGTGACTGTCCTATCGTCCGCTCTTGTATGCTGGATTGCACTATTTCACTATATTAAGGGGAGAGGGTGCCCTCACACACCAATTCGGTGTGGAATATCTTCCGCCCCCCAGCGGAGCGCTTCGGCGCCTCTGCGAAGCAAAGCGCGGCATTCAAAAACAACAACCAAAGTTGCTGTCGCTTTCCCTTCCCTGCCCTGCAATGGCTGGAGCAGCAGCAGAAGGAGAGAGAGAGAGAAAATAGTCTCATGGGGTCAGAGGAATGGCAGTGGAGCGGGTTCTATGAATTTCACTAGCCAGGTCTGTCTCCCAATTGAACATTATTACTCGGCGCGACACGCCGCCACCATTACGTTCGCGCAAACAGTCAGGTTTTTAAATCCCTGCCTAACAAACGATCAAACAACTTCCACTCTCGAGGTGCGGTGACGGTGACTGTCCCATTGCCCGCTCTTGTATGCTGGATTGCACTATTTCAATATATTAAGGGGAGAGGGTGCCTTCACACACCTATTCGGTGTGGAATATCTTCCGCCCCCCAGCGGAGCGCTTCGGCGCCTCTGTGAAGCAAAGCGCGGCATTCAAAAACAACAACCAAAGTTGCCGTCGCTTTCCCTTCCCTGCCCTGCAATGGCTGGAGCAGCAGCAGAAGGAGAGAGAGAGAGAGAGAGAGAGAAAATAGTCTCATGGGGTCAGAGGAATGGCAGTGGAGCGGGTTCTATGAATTTCACTAGCCAGGTCTGTCTCCCAATTGAGCATTATTACTCTCTCGGCGCCACCACGGTTTCTGTGACAGCAGCAGCAGCATCATGATGATGATGATGTTGCGTCTATTGTAAGTCCGGAACCGGGTTATTCGGCTGTTCGCGAACAGTCAGGTTTTAACCTTGCCTAACAAACGATCAAACAACTTCCACTCTCGAGGTGCGGTACGGTGACTGTCCTATCGTCCGCTCTTGTATGCTGGATTGCACTATTTCACTATATTAAGGGGAGAGGGTGCCTTCACACACATATTCGATGTGAAATATCTTCCGCCCCCAGCGGAGCGCTTCTGGGCGCTTTCTCTCAAGCGGCTAAAGCTGCATTCAAAAACAACAACCAAAGTTGTTGTCGCTTTCCTTCCCCGTTCTGCAATGGCTGGAGCAGCAGCAGATGAGGAGAGGAGGGAGAAAATAGTCCCATGGGGTCAGAGGAATGGCAGGAGTGGCCTACAGACTTCCCCACTAGCCAGGTCTGTCTCCCAATTGAACATTATTACTCTCGCGGCGCACACGTCGCCACCACGGTTTCCGCGACAGCAGCAGCATCATGATGTTGCGTCTATTGTAAGTCCGGAACTGGGTTATTCGGCTGTTCGCGAACAGTCGGGTTTTAACCTTGCCTAACAAACGATCAAACAACTTCCACTCTCGAGGTGCGGTACGGTGACTGTCCTATCGTCCGCTCTTGTATGCTGGATTGCACTATTTCACTATATTAAGGGGAGAGGGTGCTTTCACACACATATTCGATGTGAAATATCTTCCGCCCCCCAGCGGAGCGCTTCGGCGCCTCTGCGAAGCAAAACGCGGCATTCAAAAACAACAACCAAAATTGCCGTCGATTTCCTCTCCCTGCCCTGCAATGGCTGGAGCAGAAGGAGAGCGAGAGAGAGAATAGTCTCATTGGGTCAGAGGAATGGCAGTGGAGCGGGCTAATGGCGAGTAGGCTCGCGATCTATCAATTACACTAGCCAGGTCGCTCTCCCTATTGAACATTATTACTCTCTCTCGGCGAACACGTCGCCACTGCGGTTTCCGCGACAGCAGCATCATGATGTTGCATCCACCAATTAGTCCGGAACGGGTTTATTCGGCTGTCTGCGAACAGTCCGGTTTTAACCTTACCCAACAAACAACATCCACTCTCGAGGTGCGGTACGGTGAATGTCCTATCGTCCGACCTTGTATGCTGGATTGCACTATTTCACTATATTAAGGGGAGAGGGCGCCTTCACACACATATTCGGTGTGAAATATTTTCCGCCCACAAGCGGAGCGCTTCGGCGCCTCTGCGAAGCAAAGCGCGGCATTCAAAAACAACAACCAAAATTGCCGTCGCTTCCCTGCCCTGCAATGGCTGGAGCAGAAGGAGAGAGATTTTAGTCTCATTGGATCAGAGGAATGGCAGTGGAGCGGGCTTATGGGGCGTAGGCTCGCGATCTATCAATTACACTTGCCAGGTCTCTCTTCCGTTTGGACATTATTTACTCCGTCTCTCTCTCGGCACACACGTCGCCACCCTACTAGTTTCCATCACAGCTGTCTGCTGTCTGCCCAACTTAGCGGACTTGCGTTGGCTGATCAACCCGTCTTCGCGTCTGTGCCGGCCTTCAATGCAGCGCCCAACCGTCTCTTGACCGAGATTCATTGCACTATTCCACGCGCAAACGGCTACCCTAAATGTGCATAGACAACGCTCATGGTTCAACACGACCAGGGTGCAGTCTGGGAGCCGAGTATACTAAAAAGAGAGTTTAGCAGCCAAAACTCGTCAAAGCACACGTTGGGTTACCCCATCACCTAACAACGATGATGGCGGTTCCCACCCGTGAAATACACAACCTAACCAATATTGGGCGACGATGGCGCTCATGAGCCCACGTCCCCACAAACAGTAAGAGAAAGAGAGAGAGGAGGAGATTGGCCAATGTGCGGTCCCTCGCCCAATGTCTTATGCCTCGCTGGGGCAAAGAGAAGAGGAGCGGATAAGGGAGGAGATTGGCCAACGTGCGGTCCCTCGCCCAATGTCGGCTGCCTCGCTGGAGCTGGGTAAAGAGGAGAGGAGCGGATAAGGGAAGAGATTGGCACACACGGTGGCGCTGCCGGCGCCGAGGATAGCAAGAGAAGGTGCAGTTTGATCTGATCATCTGGTTTGCTATTTCTCTAAGGCCAACGTGCGGTCCGTCGCCCAACGTCGGCTGCCTCGCTGGAGCTGGGGCAAAGAGAAGAGGAGCGGATAAGGGAGGAGATTGGCACACACGGTGGCGCTGCCGGCGCTGAGGATAGCAGGAGAAGGTGCAGTTTGATCTGATCATCTGGTTTGCTATTTCTCTAAGGCCAACGTGCGGTTCCTCGCCCAATGTCGGCTGCCTCGCTGGAAGTGGGGCAAAGAGGAGCGGATAAGGGAGGAGATTGGCACACACGGACGTGCGGTCCCTCGCCCAATGTCTTCTGCCTCGCTGGGGCAAAGAGAAGAGAAGAGGAGCGGATAAGGGAGGAGATTGGCACACACGGTGGCGCTGCCGGCGCTGAGGATAGCAAGAGAAGGTGCAGTTAGATCTGGTTTGCTATTTCTCTAAGGCCAACGTGCGGTCCCTCGCCTAATGTCTTCTGCCTCTCTCTCAATCTCTCTCACTATTTTGGCCGCCGTGATAGGCGCCGCCAACAGCAGCAGCTACCTGGTTGATCTTGCCAGTAGTCATATGCTTGTCTCAAAGATTAAGCCATGCATGTGTAAGTACAAGCCGATTTAAGGCGAAACCACGAATGGCTC
>NW_024725650.1:0-17500 GCF_018991925.1 Homarus americanus | reverse complement strand
CTCCCTAGAGGAGCAGCAGGTATGCGCGGGTCCCCAACACCACACATGTGGTGAGTGTGGAAGGACATTCCCAACTCCTTAGGGCGTACTGTAAGATCCTCGCATTCCGGATGGTGGAGAGTGCTAATACAAGTATAAGCCAGAAGGCCTTTAGGTCCGTCGACGGGTGTGGTGAGAACTTAGCACTCGTAGAGGGACTGATAAGGCATGCCCGGAGAGAGAAGCGTAACATCTATATCACCTTTGTCGACGTAGCCAAAGCGTTTGACACTGTGTCGCACACCTCTCTCGAAAGGGCACTTCGGCGCTTGGATACGCCTAACCACTACCGGGCCGCCAAACCTAACCTAACCTAACCTAACCTAACCTTAGTACAGAGTCTATTGGTGTCCACAATTTTATAGAGGCTAGCCAGCCTAAGTCAATAACAGACAGAAAGAAATAATCCAAGCAGCCAACACTACCTAACCTTGGTTTAAAGTCTATTGGCGGCCTAAATTTTATAGAGATATACAGGCAGCCACCACTACTTTCGCCTGAGGGTTCGTCACGCTCCCCGATGGCGAAATCCTCCATTACAGCAAAAGTGTGTAGCGGCCTGCTCCAAGTGTCTGTTTAACCTAACCTTAGTACAAAGTGTATTGGTGTCCACAATTTTATAGAGGCTAGCCAGCCCAAGTCAATAACAGACAGAAAGAAATAATCCAAGCAGCCGACATTACCTAACCCTGGTGTAAAGTCTATTGGCGGCCTAAATTTTATAGATATACAGGCAGCCACCTCTATTTTCGCCGGAGGTTTCGTCACGCTCCCCGATGGCGAAATCCTCCATTACAGCAGAAGTGTGTAGCGGCCTGCTCCAAGTGTCTGTTTAACCTACCCTTAGTACAAAGTCTATTGGTGTCCACAATTTTATAGAGGCTAGCCATCCTAAGTCAATAACAGACAGAAAGAAATAATCCAAGCAGCCAACACTACCTAACCTTGGTATAAAGTCTATTGGCGGCCTAAATTTTATAGAGATATACAGGTAGCCACCACTACTTTCGCCGGAGGTTTCGTCACGCTCCCCGATGGCGAAATCCTCCATTACAGCAAAAGTGTGTAGCGGCCTGCTCCAAGTGTCTGTTTAACCTAACCTTAGTACAAAGTCTATTGGTGTCCTCAATTTTATAGAGGTTAGCCACCCGAAGTCAATAAGAGACAAAGAAATAATCCAAGCAGCCACCACTATCTAGCCTAAACTGTTTAGCCTGACCGTGGTAAAGTCTAACGGGGACCTTAAATTTTATAGATTAATAATAATACAGGCAACTACCTAACCTAACCAACCTAATCCTAACCTAACCTAAAACCCAACCTAACCCAACCTAACCTAACCTTAACCTAACCCAACCTAACCTAACCCAATCCCAACCCAACCTAACCTAACCCAACCCAACCTAACCTAACCCAACCCAATCCCAAACCCAACCCAACCCAACCTAATCCCAATCCCAACCCAACCCAACCCAACCTAACCTAACCCAACCTAACCTAACCCAACCCAACCCAGTCCCAACCTAACCCAACCCAAATCTAACCCAACCAACCCAACCTAACCAACCTAACCCAACCTAACCTAACCTAACCTAACCCAACCCAAACCTTAACCCAGTCCCAACCCAACCTAACCCAACCCAACCTAACCTAACCTAACCTAACCCAACCCAACCTAACCCAAACCCAACCCAACCCAACCTAACCCAATCCCAACCTAACCTAACCCAACCTAACCTAACCTAACCCAACCCAACCCAACCCAACCCAACCCAACCTAACCCAATCCCAACCCAACCCAATCCCAACCTAACCTAATCCCAACCTTAACCCAACTCAACCCAACTCCAAATCAACTCCAACCTAACCTAACCCAACCTAACCCAACCTAACCCAATCCCAACCCAACTCAACCCAACCCCAACCTAACCCAACCCAACTCCAATCCCAATTCCAAACCTAACCTAACCTAACCAACCTAACCTAACCCTCACTCAACCTAACCTAACCTAACCTAACACTGACGTAACCTAACACTGACGTAACCTAACACTGACGTAACCTTACACCGACGTAACCTAACACTGACGCAACCTAACACTAACCTACTCTAACACTGACCTACTCTAGCACTAACGTAACCTAACACTGACGTAACCTAACACTGACGTAACCTAACACTAACGTAACCTAACAATGACGTAGCCTAACACTTACGTAACCTAACACTAACGTAACCTAACACTAACGTAGCCTAACACTGACGTAACCTAACACTGACGTAGCCTAACACTAACGTAACCTAACACTAACGTAACCTATCACTGACGTAACCTAACACTGACGTAACGTAACACTGACGTAACGTAACCTAACACTAACGTAACCTAACACTTACGTAACCTTACACTTACGTAACCTAACACTAACGTAACCTAACACTAACGTAACCTAACACTTACGTAACCTTACACTTACGTAACCTAACATTAACGTAACCAAACACTAACGAAACCTACCACTAACGTAACCTAACACTTACGTAACCTTACACTTACGTAACCTAACATTAACGTACCCTAACACTAACGTAACCTAACACTAACGTAACCTATCACTGACGTAACCTAACACTAACGTAACCTAACACTAACGTAACCTAACACTAACGCAACCTAAGACTAACGTACCCTAGCACTAACGTAACCTACACTAACGTAACCTATTACTGACGTAACCTAACACTGACGTAACCTAACACTGACGTAACCTAACACTAACGTAATCTAACACTAACGTAACCTAACACTTACGTAACCTTACACTTACGTAACCTAACATTAACGTAACCAAACACTAACGTAACCTAACACTAACGTAACCTAACACTTACGTAACCTTACACTTACGTAACCTAACATTAACGTACCCTAACATTAACGTAAGCTAACACAAACGTAACCTAACACTAACGTATCCTAACACTAACGTAACCTAACACTAACGTAACCTAACAATAACGTAACGTAACCTAACCTAACCTAACCTAACCTTCTAACATAGAAAATGGGTTTCCGGGGCGGTCAGGGGGTTTCCGGAGCGGTTAGGGGGTTTCAGGGGCGGTTAGGGGGTTTCAGGGGCGGTTAGGGGGGTTTCAGGGGAGGTTATTGGGATTCCAGGGAGGTTAGGGTGATTCCAGGGCGGTTAGGGGGTTTCCGGGGCGGTTATGGGGTATCAGGGGCGTTTAGGGGGATTCCAGGGAACTTAGGGGGTTTCAGGGGCGGTTAGGGGGTTTCCCGTTTTCTATGATAATCTACTTCGCAAAATTAGGTTATATTTCCCCTAAAATTCGAATATCTACTTCCCCGAAATGTCAGAACTACGTTCGTTGACCACTGGACCATCGGGGCTCTTACAGATACACGTGAATCTGATATATTTCTAGTTCCCACTTTGCCTGTTCAAAGGAAAAAGGCAGCCCTGAACCTCTAATGGCATGGAATAGTTAGTATATTGCATTATGTTAATATATGCAAGTAAATTAACCCTAGGTAAGCTTCATAACACCTCACAAAGCCAGGATTATAAGAATGGTCTAAAACATTTAACCAGGCAACTCTTCGTTTTTGCCAGCTGGTTCCTTTACGAAATAATACACTTGAACAATTTTATATTTCATACACACTACACCCAATTCTTCTCAATTTAATATTTTATAATAATATCCTAAATATTCTCTTATTTATTCCTTCAGAAATCTTCAATTCGTCCACCAAAAACAAAAAACTTATAAATTACTAAACAAAAGAAACGTATTCATGAACTCCTCCCAGAGTGCGTCCGCCATTTTATCAGATCACCATTGCAGACGACACAGTGAATAAAGCTTCTCTTCTATCCAAAAAACCCTATTCCCTGTCTCAACGTATTATTACTGTTTCTGGTTAACATATTCAGACTTATAAATATGCCAGGGTAGTGAAGGTACAATATGAATGTGAATGAATTCTTCGAATTCATTCAGAGACTATAGTTGGGTAAGAAGTGGAATTTAACACAATGCTTCCCAGAAGTTTCCTGAGCAATAACAATTTTGCATATATGATCCATATCTCTGGCTTGCTCAGCTGCTGAATTACTCTTCTAGTGTGGTGGGGCTTGGGATTTTTATGTGTGCATAGCCTCAGCTGATGAACCCCTTAATTTGGCTGGGGGGGCCTTGGCCTACCAGTTTGGCAATAAGATATTGTTACGCCGTCTCTTAATTTACTTAAATATCCAGGTTCTAGGCGTAACCAAACAAAAAGTGAAGTAAAATAAAAGAGAATAAAAATAAATAAAGTAAACCTTTAAGAATTTAATTGATTAAATATTAACACAATAAAGAGCCTCGTAGGCTGTCACAACAAATTGACTCACCATCGAAACTTTTAAGACACAAGTGATACAAAACATCGAAACATCGAAAGAATAAAAATAAAGCATTGGATTACGTTAACACTGCATAAACATATAAAAACTATCACTGAAATTAACTAACGTGAAACAACACTGAATTACTTGAATACAACTAAGCAAATACTGATGGACACAAACAGAGACATAAATAGGTACTCACATAGATATACCACATTGGTGGCGACAGGAACAACACAAATAAATTAAGTATAAGTAACAAGTGACACTCAAAGGATGTGTATTGTATGACAAGAGAACTGAACTAACTCAAGTCAGTTGGTGGGTCCTATATATAAGGTCGGCTCCCGCCACGCGACCCGCCGGTGGGTCATTTAACGATGCAGATGGTCGTTAGAGAACAAAGAATGCTGGTTACAATACAAAATGAAGAAATAAGATGGGCTTGAACAAATAATGACAGTAAAACCTTAACAGCACAGGGTAAGGTGACTAGAATATATAATAGTAAATTTAACACATCATTACAGGAATAATATGGAACATGGGAGCATGTTATATATAAAAAAAAATAGAAAAAATGCGACACGGTCGTAACAATATCCTTTCTTGGCACAATAATAATCATACCTAAACTCTATTTTGGCAATAATACTTACAAGTATGCTTCACAGACTGTAAGCTTTTTATTTTTAGATTTGGGTAAAATGTACAATTTTGGGCTTTTGACGAAATTTACCGTGAAAACTCTGTTGGCAAATTTCTCACTAATTTATTGTTTTTTTCAGAGTTTTGTTGTGTGTTAATTATGTACTATATTCTATCCATCAATTCCTGTATTTTTCCTCAGAAAAAAAGGTCATTTAACCTGACCTAACTTCTAAAATGCAAATTTTTCACAATTCTGTCCCAAATCTTATTCATGAATAAAAAAGGAAAACAAAGAAGCTTAAAAGAGTGACACAATGACTAGGCATACTGTCAGATTTTTTTATTTCAATTTTGCTAATACTTAGAGATTTGCGAGGAACACGTAATTTGACGAGTTTCACGAGTTATGGATGGTATTGGCCAATTTCTCTCTAAAATCGTGGTTTTTTCAGAGTTTTGTTGTGTGTTAATTATGTACTAGATTCTATCCATCAATTCCTATATTTTTTCTCAGAAAAAAAGGTCATTTAACCTGACATAACTTCTAAAATGAAAATTTTTCAAAATTCTGTCCTAAATCTTATTCATGAATAGAAAAAAACCAAGAAGCTTAAAAGGGTGACACAATGACTAGGCATACTCTCAGATTTTTTTATTTCAATGTTGCTAATAATTAGAGATTTGCGAGGAACACGTAATTTGACAAGTTTCACGAGTTATGGAATGTGTTGACCAATTTCTCTCTAAATTCATGGTTTTTTCAGAATTTTGGTGTGTTAAATAGGTTCTATATTCCATCAAGCAAATATAATATTTTTTTCCAGAAATGAAGGTCAATTAACACTATCTAACTTCTGAAATGAGAAATTTTCCCAAATATTCCAATTTTTGGGGGTTTTGGCACGTAATTCCAATTCTTATATGGACTATGCACTGTCTTCTATTTGTTTCTCTCCAAAATTGTCCACTTACACAACAAACTGGGCTGTGTTGACACTTTCCAACTTGTTCAAACATTTTCCAACTCCTGCTGTGTCTGAAATTTCTCACCATCAGACTAAGTCCTGTCCACTGTCTTAAGGAACAACAATTGTTACTGTCAAACATTATAAGACTTATAATTTGGCATGGGATTCGCTGGTCCCTTTGAATATGAATGAACACTACGTGTTCATCAAACAACTAAAGATGCCTAACATTATGGCACCCTTCATGCATCAGTATCCCAGGTTAGGTAAAAAGGTTATCGAAGGTTCTATAAAAACCCTCAAGCAAGCAAATTCTGTATCAACAAGAGAAGATAAAAAAAGTACTCCAAACAACACCACATAATTGCAGCCATTTACCACACAACATATAACTTCAGCAGGGATTTATGAAGGGTTTTTTCTTTTTTTTTCAAACATAAAGGAAAGGAACAACTTAAGCCAATCACACCCAATGTTTCACAGAAATGGCAACTTCATCAAACAACTTCAAAGAGGTTTCTTCAAACTGCTCCCTGGGCCTGTTTTACTACTCAGCTGTCTGAAGGTAAGACTACATTCCAAGCCTTTAACAACACCACATAATTGCAACAACAAGACCACATAATTGCAACACAACACCACTTAATTGCAACACAACACCACTTAATTGCAACCCTTTACCACACACCATACAACTTCAGCAGGGATTTATCAAGGGTTATTTCTTCTTTCTTTCAAAGCAAAAGGCAATGAACAATTTCAGGCAATCCCACCCAATGTCAAACTCTTTCTCACTCACAACTAACATTGTCACACACATAGCAACTTCATCTAACTTCACAAAGGGTTCTTCAAACTGCTTCCTGGGACAAATTCCATACTAAACTGTCTCAAGGTATTACTACTGTTGCTGTCAAACATTTCCAGACTTAGAATGGGGCAGGGGATTCGCTGGTCCCTTTGTATCTGAATGAATGCTTCGCATTCATTCACACACGAAAGTTTGGTAAGATTGTGGACTGCTTAACAACCCATTCAGCATCCAACTTCTCCCAACTTTCCTAACTTAGAGGTATGTCCTAACTTAGAGGTGCTCGCTTCACTTAATTATATATATAAATATGGCAGAACCTATCTTTAAAAATAAAGATAATGATTTTTTTTCGAAAAAAGTGGCGTTTTCTGTTCACTTGGAGAAAATGGGAAATTTTCTAATTTAATGGGAAACTTCGGTATATTTTGTTTTTGTCGAAAACCCCCGTTTTCTACGACGCCAGCTGTCTAGGTGATCCCGTTTTGTAGAAGTTTCTGTATTCCAAATATGGCTGTACTTTACGTTGTGAAAAATAAAGACATTGATTATATGCTTTCTTTTATTAGACTTGTTCTAATTGAAGACTAATCAGTGTGGGCTATCAAATTTGGGATGAATGTCCTCAAGCACACCTGAAGTAATTACATAGTTCAAGATACAGTAAGTCAGGTGGCCTGAAGTGTTTGACAGTGTCACATTCAATAATATAGTGTATGCTTTATCACAAAGTTTACATGCTGAGTGTTCCGGTATGGGTACAGCGTTACTAACTTGCCAGATGTGTGTGTATTCGACTACATCACATTGTCTGGTTCTGTCCTTATGCTGGCCATACCGGTACCTCTTGTTACAAAATTTGTCATTTACTAATGCTACAACTGTGAGGTCTCTCTGCATTTCTCACATCATGATTCTGACTTGAATGTTTTTAATTACGGCATTGGACAGACCAAGGTCGTGGTCAACATTTTCTTTCTTACATGCCTGATTCCAACATGGGACGGAATCCACACAAATTCGATACGAAAGTTGTTCTCATTTGCAGTTATCACATTCCTTTTAATATCACATGCAACTTTACATTGATTTCAAAGCAGTTTGAGTCACCCCACCTCCATTTTCTTTGAGGCTAAGTAGATTCCAGTTTGTGTTGTGCTGGCCCAGTTGATCAGCCTTTGTTTGTTACACTGAAATTATTTCTATGTCAACAATATACAGAGTCCACAAACATTTCTAAGTCCACAAACATGACATTTTTTATAAGTCAACAAACACCACATTTTTTCAGAGTCGACAAATATTTTATAAGTCAACAAACATAATACATTTTTCGAAGTCCACAAATTATCCCAAGTAAACAAAGGATAACAAATGTTTCGGTCAACAAACATAATAAATGTTTAGAAGTCCACAGGATAATAATTTTTATAAGTCCACAACCATTATATTTTCTTCTAAGTCCAAAAATTATTCTAATGGGCCTGTTTTGCTACTCAGCTGTCTCAAGGTAAGACTACTGGTGCTGTCAAACATTATAAGACTTAGAATGTGGCATGGGATTCGCTGGTCCCTTTGTATATGAATGAACACTGCGTGTTCATTCAAACAACTAAAGATGCCTATGTATTGCACACATCATTGTCACTCCTAAAAATCCCATTTAATTCATATTACGCTATATAACATTCAAATGCACCGCGCTTGTAGAACCTCAGACAACGGGAAACATTGATAAAGGACAACTCAATGTTCCTAGACCTTGTGTTGTATTGTACAGTTATATCATATTAAGTGTATGTGGTCATAGCATTAAGGATAACTCAGGGTATACATAAGATGACTGTTAAAGTCCAGTTGAGCCGGACTAGTGTACTGTAAGACTAAGTGGGGATCAGGGTTTGAAGGTCATACTATTTACGTCTGTGAGCGTGTAGCGAACATAACTCCCACAGATATCATATGAGAACAATGATCTGGAAAAAGGATAAATGTATCAGAACTATGTGAGGTATTGAAAGTGATCCAGAAACTATACTTGAAAGGAAATATCTTGTATGCGTCGGTATGAATTTAATACACCTCGTATCCTCACGTGACATATACCCACGACAGGTACAGTGATCAGAGAATCTTATGTCTGTGTGAGAGGAGGATCCCTCATTACAGTTTTAAGTGAAGGTGATACACCCCCGCCATGAACATCCAGCCTTTGTTTCAAGGTGCGTCATGTACCCGCCTCAGTTGCCACGTTGATATAATAACCCCATGAATTTACCCCAAGAACTAGCAAACCAAGACCTTACATTAGTGTGTAATTTAGGATTAAAATATGGGTTTATAAGGCATGAGTGACAATATAGCGAAAAGTGTTAAGGTGAGAAACAAAAGTGAAAATTAAGGCTTGGAAACTGTAGGCCTATGTGACGAGGAGCGGCGGGGCAATGCCCTCAGTCTTCCTCGTTCTACCGCCACCAGTCAGTGAGTCGCCAGTCGCAGTCGGGAGCAGTCGCAGTCAGGAGCAGTAGCAGTCAGTCACAGAGCGAAGTGGAAGTCGGAGAAGGAACAGACACAGCTGATTGGCTAGTCATTGGACCTATCCCACCTTCCCACGTACCTTGGAAAACCAAAGCACCTGACTTCAATTCTCCAACTGACAATTCTGTTGATTCGATCAACACATTGAGCCTCTCCTACAGTATCGGACCTCCCTTAGGAACCCCGAATGCTGCTGAGGGGCTTGGTGTGAAGAGAGAGTCGGCAGTGAGTTTTCAGACCTTTTTCTTCTACTCTAATCCTTCTCTTCCGTGCCGTGAAAGGACCTATTCCCCTGTCAGCTGACGTACAGGGGAGTATTCGTCTGGAAACGCCCTCTGTCCCCACACCTCGCTAGTGCGTGTTTGTGTGAAGGGTGGAGGGTCAGCACAGCCTGCCGATTCGCCTGGGGACCCCTGTGATAGTGCAGGGCCTCCCCTACGTGAGGGGCGCAGGAAATTAGGGACTGTTAGGGGAGATCTCCATAAATCTCCAATTCAAACAGTTAACATGCCTTCAATTAAAATTAAAGTGGACCGTACCATCCAACCGTGCATGGACCTCGCCTCACTTATTTTCCAACTGACCTGTATATTTCAGATCCGTTCCTTCACCAATGACGACATTATCAAAATATTTGTACAAACTGATGAAGATGCCGACCTATTCCACTCCCCAGCAATGAACAACAGATTGAGGGACAATGGCCTAACGGTCCTCAGTTCACCCGAATACCGCGCAAAATGCACCCTCATATGTAGAAAAGTCATCCCTCAGATCCTTGACAACCCTAACCTATTGACAGACCTCAACTCACAAAACACCCCCCAAATGACATATGCAGCCCGGATGGGAACTCTCCCCATGTTAAAAATCACTACGGCTACTCAAACTGACGCCATCAAATTAAAATCATACGGAATAAAATCGGCAGCAATATCATCCCCTCAAGAGACATTGAATTCCAACACTTCATACAAGTACACCAATGTTTCAATTGCTACCAATTCGGGCACAACACCAACCGTTGCAGTAACACAATAACTTGCTCAAAGTGTGCCAATCAAGGCCACTCATACCGAAACTGCACTGCCACGGTAACTAAATGCTGCAACTGTAAAGGCCCTCACGCTGCCATCAGCAACAAGTGCAAAATCAGACTCGACAATAGCACAACACCACTCCCTCCCCGCCGACCTTCACCTCCTACAGCACCCCCCACAGCACCACCTCCACCTCCCCACCACTCACTCCCTACTGCCACGGCCCTCCCCACCCGCACTTGCTGGACCAACAACGTGACCGCCCCCCCACCCTCCTCCGACATGGATGCAAAAATCACCACCATCATACTTCTGGCACATACCCTAAGCAACGGAAACAGGTCTCTTTTTCTGAAACTGGCAATTGATGGTTTGAGGGAGAACGGCCTCCCTACCATACACATTCCTGATTCCTTCAGAACCGGTCCCGACCTCATCTTCCCCACTGCCCCCATCCCCGACCGGACCAGCATGCCACCCCCTCCCCCAGAGAAACCACTGCAATCTCCCTCCGCCCCTCCACTTCTGCCATGCCCACACCTGACTTATCTCACCAACCTACTATTACCTCACCCCCCGGAGTAATCAGTCCAAAACCTCCCGACCCCTCCACCTTGACCTTGCCTACACCTGACTTTTCCCACACGACTACGATGAACTCCCGGACCACAAAAATCCGAACCAAACCCAATCTTCCCCTAACACCTCAGACTCCCAAGAATAAAATGGCTGCCCATCCCCCCACTGAACTGGTGGTCAAGACCACTAGACCTAAGAGGAAGAACACCTCCCCCCTTTCTTCCTACACACCTGACTGCAAAAGAATTATAAAATACACACATCCAACTAAATCTATAATTAAAGTAAATCTATTCGGCACTACCCCAAAGAAAACAGGAAACAACCCCGACACGAACCTAGCACACTCCACTCATCCTCCCGACTCCCCCACACACACAGTCACGTAACCGCCCATCCCTCACCTACATACACCTCACTCAGACCTCGCTCACAGTCACTCGACAAGTTAGACCTCATCCCTGCACCCCAGAATTTCAATCTCATATAAGTAACAAATTATACAACATGATCACCATTATGCAATACAACTGTAGAGCATATCACTCAAACAGACACGCCATCTCTCTCCTCATACAAGAACACAACCCAGACATCCTCCTCCTTAACTCAACATGCACAAACACCAAAATCAAGCACTTCGGCTACACAAGCAGACAATCACCCCACGAACTATTCGAGGGCGTTGCAATCCTCATCAGATCCTCCATGAAACACGAATTCATCACCAACTTTGCTTTCAAACACTTCATGGCCGCCAAGATCTACACTCAACACGGACAGATTATCATCTGCACAACATACTCAAGACCTAACTCGCGTATCCCCTTCACAGACCTAAACTCCATCTTTAACAACTCACACCTACCTGTAATACTAATGGCCGACCTCAATGCACACCACACCGCATTCCAACACAACCGCATCGACCCCCTTGGCCAACAACTACACGCTTTGGTCACTCACAAAAACCTTCACCACATTGGCCCTTTCTTCCCCACATTCTACGCTGCTCACGGCAAAGGCACTCCAGACATCGTCATCACCAACACCCCTGCCCTCCAATTCCAACACTACATCACTCCCGGCCCCCTATCAGGCTCAGACCACATTCCCATCACTCTTCACCTCTCCAACAATCCCATCCTCCTCCCAACAACCTCACCTCAATACCAGTATCAACACGCAGATTGGGATGCCTTCAAAACCACACTCTCTGAACAACAATACACACTCAACCTCGAACACCAACCCACTAGGATGATTGAGGAAACCTGGACACACCTTTTCAACACTATCACCGCCATAGCAGATACCCACATTCCTAAACACCGGTTCAAGAAAAAATACTCCTTCACACCCTCCATAAGAACTCAACGCCTACTTCACTGCTACAGGACACGATTCGAACTAAACAAACTTAACCTAGCACCAGTTTACACAGACATCTCCACACTAAGAACACACATCATCCATAGCCTCCGTCAAGATCATGAGGTTCACTGGGCAAAACTCGTAGAGGCTGCCCAGGAACACAGAACACATAACCCCCGAGAATTTTGGCAAAGGATCGCCAAGCTGAAAGGAACTGCAAAACCCCCCTTTGATCACCTGCTAGTAAATGGTAGGAAAATCAATGAGCCAGCCGACGTAGCACAAACACTAAAACAACACTGGGAACACATTTTCCACCCACACCCCCCCACACAACAAAGGTACATCTTAAACCACATAAACAACATCACCACACACATGCAAACACTTCACGACAGAACAACTCCTGACAACACAATAGATACCTCCACTCTCACACAGGACCACACCCTCACTGCTCCTTTCACCCCAACAGAAGTCGCACAAGCACTGGACAAAACCAAAAAGAAAACACCAGGTGACAGCAATATTGGTCAAGCAATCCTGAAGCACCTGCCCCCAGAAACAATCACAGCTATTACATACCTCTACAACACCCAACTGGCTACAGGATACTTCCCAAAGCTCTTTAAGACAGCCACAGCCGTCATGATACCTAAACCAAACAAAAACCCAACAGATCCTCAAAACTACAGACCGATCAGCATACTAGAAGTCTTAGGCAAAACTTTTGAAAGACTATACAACACCCGCCTCAGATACCACCTTGAAGATGAACAACTACTGTCCTACAACCAGTTCGGCTTCAGAGCACACCACTCAACTCAAGACGCACTCAATATAATCACAAACTACCTCCACATGAACAAAGATGCATACAAGATAGCACTCATTACAAAAGACGTACAAAAAGCCTTCGACACAGTTTGGCACGATGGATTAAAGTACAAGATATGCACCAATTTTAACCTCCCTCAAAAATCACAACAATTACTATGTAACTTCCTAACAGACAGAAAAATGAGGATAAAAGTCACACCTGCCTACTCTGACCACTTCACACTGCATGCAGGAGTCCCACAAGGATCAGTCCTGTCCCCAACACTATACATTCTTTACACAAACGACTTACCCGACCCCTTACACATCGACTCTCTGACAATACAGTACGCCGACGATGTAACCCAACTAGTCAGACACAGAACTCTTGATCACCTAACAGACAAAGCTCACAGGGAACTCGAACAAGTTACACAATGGGAACTCCGATGGCGAATACAAACCAACCCGAACAAAGCACAAATCACCTACTTCGGCACCAAAAGACGACAACCACGTCACATTTACCTAAACCCCTACATCGCCTACCCTTCACCTATAACTATCAAACGAACAAACACAATCCTAGGAGTCACATTCAACGACACCCTCACCATGACACTACACACCAATATGAAGGCTTTGATCGCAAACAAAACACTCGGGAATATATACAGATTCAGAACCGCATCAATCAAAACCAAAACACACCTATTCAAAGCCCTCATACGCCCACTATTGACTTATGCACCTAACACACTCCAGCTAGCACCACCATCAAGCGCCAAGAAACTTCAAGTCATACAAAACAAAGCACTAAGATTCATCCATAACACACACTGGTCATCCTTCACCCGAAATAGTCATCTACATGAACTCAGCTCCCTCCCCCCACTTAACATCTACTGGAGACAACTAGGTGACAAACAAATAGAATCACTCCTCACTACTTACCCTCAATGGCAGGATTATTTCGACAACATCATACTCCCACGCAGATTCAGAGACAGAAATCCCTCCATACTAAACAGACCAAACACTCCCCTCCCACCTCCCTTGTATTAATAACTTCCCTATAACCACACCCAACAATTTCCCCCCAAATTAAACCTAACCTCTCCTTAACCCTCACCCAACGATTCCTCCTCCTCACTCCAAACCCACGCCACCAACTTAAACTCAAGACCACTCCGACAAAAAAAAAAAAAAAAACCCACTCAATCTGCACTAACACCCCCCAAAAAAAGACCCTAACAATCCCCCCAAAATAAAAACCTAACATACCCAGCCGTTACTAGCAATCCCACACAAAATAAAAAATAACCATTCTACCACTAACTAACCACACCCTATCACTCCTCCCAAAAAAAAACCTAACACACCCAGCCATTACTAGCAATCCCACACAAAATAAAAATTAACCATTCTACCATTAACTAACCACACCCTATCACTCCTCCCAAAACAAATACCTAACTTACCCATCCCATACTAACTCGGATGACATGTATGTTTCCCTTAGCCAATAAGGTCGAGGAGAGTTGCGCAGTACCTCTCCCTCTAGAATGTTACCAACACTGTTTTATGGGCACCTCCCTTAGCCAATAAGGTCGGAGAGGTGTACCTAAAAACGGTACCATCAACGGATGATATGAACGCCTCCCTTAGCCAATAAGGTCGGGGAGGGGTGCATTGTTCCTGTACACAAACCCTCTCCCTCAATAATGGGACCAGAACTCACAATACCTGCAAGAGCCTACCACGCAATTGCAGAAGTCCTTTACTAGCCAAAGGAAAGAAAGAATGCAATAATTAACCCAACTCTGCCAACCACCAACAAAACCTGTAATCCTCCCAAAAGAAAAACTTAACCCACCCAACCTTACTCACAATCCTCTTAAAAAAAAAAATGCTAACTCTCCATCCAATCACTAATCAACACCTTCAATCCTCCCAAAAGAAAAACCTTAACCCACCTAATCTTACCACAATCCTCCTACAAAAAAAAAAAAAAAAGCTAAACCCACTATCCAAATCACTAATCAACACCTCAACTTCCCCAAAGAAAAATCCTAATATATTCGACCTTTCTAATGCTTCCCTCGTCCTCCTAAAAAACAAAAAAAAACAAAAAAAAACCTATGACTCCATTACAACTATTCATTAGCAATGACAAACTCTATCACACCTAAGGAATCATACTATAAATTCAACCCAACAACCTCCTAAGTCCCCCTCTCCTCTCCTCGCCTCCCCTCTCCTCTCCTCTCCTCTCCCCTCCTCCCGACAACCGAACCATACCTGACCTTATAACAATTATCCTAACCCTCCCCCTCTCCCCTTACTACATTTCCACGCAAACGCATACACACTCACACAACAACCCCCCCTAAGCAATTCTAATTCACCTCAAATCAACATACAACCTCCACCCCCGCCAATCCCCAAACACAAACTCCCCCCCCTCCCACAACCAATCTCCAAACACAACACCCCCGCCAGACAAAGCCTCTCATAACACCACAACTCTCCAAAACCAAATCAAACATACCCAACCTCTATACCAGCCACTGTCAACATTATCGACCTAACTCAAGACTGAAACCAAACAACCTATATCTCACTCATCTCCGTTCACAATTTGACAAAGCTCAAATCTGTCCCCTGCTATTACTAAATAACTCTCCTACGATACACTCATCCTTCCTTACTACGAATACTTTGACATTTCAAGCTCAAAGATTCAAAACTCTTCCTCCAACTCTCTCTGACATAGCTGAAAGACCCACAACTCTCAGAAACAAATCAAAACATACCCAACGTCTGTGACATCCAATTCTCAATAAAATCGACCTAACTCAAGACTGAAACCATTCAGCCTATATCTCATTCTCGTCTCCGTTCATAATTTGACAAAAAAGCTCAAATCTGTCTGCTGCTATTACTAAAACCTCTCCTACGATACGCTCATCCTTCCTTACTATGAATACTTTGACATTTCAAGCTCAAAGATTCAAAACCCTTCCTCCAACTCGCTCTGTTCCTCTTTGACATAGCTCAAAGACTTTACCTTCTTCTTTCTCCAAACAACCCTACGACTAGCAAAATTTCCATGTTTTCACCTTCTCTGTTAATTTGTTCGTGTGTGGCCTGTGCGTCCGTCCACCTGCGCTTCTCGGCTTGCACCGCCGCCGTGGCGGGCGGTTCTTCCTCCGCTTTGCCAACACTGCCTAAGCTAGACGACAACCAGAGCACCCGCGTTGGCCCTTTGCTTGCCCGGACCTGCTCCCGCCCTCCCTCTGCCTCGTCCTGATTGTGATTGTTGCACCCTCAGGGCATTTTGCCTACCCCCTCACGCAAGCGGTGTTTAGCCACTGCACCTGTTCTCTCCTTCTAAAATTCACTTCCATCCTCCCTTTATTCTTCCTCTGAACCTCCTTCCCCCCTGTCACTAGCATTTTTCTTCTTCTTCTACCGCCACCTCAGGTCAGTGCCCTATAATTAACGTTGATAAATAGAAGTTATTACAGTTTAAAGCTTTGTCGGATATATAAGTGTAATAGGAATGTGTTAAGGGGTGGGATAACCGCCCGTCAGACATTATTTCTCAGTCTTCCTCGTTCTACCGCCACCTCAGGTGCCATGTGGTCGCCATTGTCCCTTTGAGCGTCACAACAGGTGGGGACTACTCCCCGCTATGCCAATCCACTGTGAACCTGTGGATTTCCAGTGCACCACTCCAGATGAATAGTCACAAATAAGGTATGTCTCTAGGTGAAGCCCTCGTCTTTACCCACCGAGGGCGGTGTGCGAACGAGGTGCCTGTTGTGTATACCTAAAGGTCACAAGGAGTCACATACTTGCAGGTATGGAGTGTAACAGGTGTCTTGAGATGGTGCTACTATGTATGATAACCGACGGTGCTAGATTCCACACAGGTGGAACAGTCTGATGTGTTAAGGGATATTGTAAGAAGGAACCACCGAGGTAAGGTGGTCACAGATTGTTATGCAATAAATAGATGGATAACACGCCATCAATGTAAGAGTCTGGGGCCCATCTGGGTAACCATTTTTCCGTTCTTCTTCTGAGGAAGGCCAATTCATGTATATGTTTCTTTTACCAGTATGTTTTATAAGGAATAAATCAATTAAGACATGTTATGGTTTCACCCTTCTTTACCCTTATCGATCTGGTCAACGGAAAACCTAACCCAATGCCTAGTCCACTCTGCCCGCTACCTAACGAGCTACATGCTGTCCAGA